>NW_022589724.1:31959330-31968501 GCF_004348235.1 Phoca vitulina | reverse complement strand
AAGATTTTATTTACTTATTTGACAGAGAGAGACACAGCGAGAGCAGGAACACAAGCAGGGGGGAGTGGGAGAGGGAGAAGCAGGCTTTCAGCCGAGCAGGGAGCCCGATGTGGGGCTCGATCCCAGGACCCTGGGATCACGACCTGAGCTGAAGGCAGACACTTAATGACTGAGCCACCCAGGCGCCCCTCTAGTCCATTTTAAAATCTAAGTCCAGGGGTGCCTGGGTGGCTCAGTCTTGAGCCGAAGCCTCTGACTCTTGATCTCAGGGTCGAGGGTTCACACCCTGTGTTGGGCTCCGTGCTGGGTCTGGAGCCTGCTTAAAAATAAATAAATAAGTACTTTAAGTCCATTTTGGCATCCGGCTTTCCATTTCACACCGACGCAGGCAGTCCTGTCCCTGCCTCTGCACGCCCTCGTCTGGGCCCCGGGGACCCCGGCCCCCGCAGGTCTTGCCCCGCTGCTCTGCGTTCTCCTGTGGATGGACGTGCGCAGTCACAGCCCCGGGGGCCGGGCCGCTGGAGCCCCGTGTGCGTCGTGCAAGTGCGTGGCCACAGTGGTTGGTCTGCTCCTTCACCAGAGGGCATTTACGTGGCTTCCAGTCTTCAGTAGTGATGAGGGAGGCTGGTGCAAATGGGCGCATCCCCACGTTAGCCTGTCCTTGAGGTTTCCGTCCTACGGGGTGGATTCCCCTGCGGTAAGGTGGGCGTCACGTGGCGAGCATGCGTTTGACTTGTAAGACGTTGCCCGGCTCCTGTCGGAATTAGTGCTGTGGTCACACCACAGCCACGGTGTGCCGCGTTCCCGCCAGCACTTGGTTTTGTCTTATTTTAAAGCCGCTCCCGCCGGGCTGTGGTGGTGTTTCTCTGATGTCTGGTGATGTCGGATTTCTTCTGTGTATTCACCACCCATGTATCTTCCCGGGGCCTCTGCCTCTGAATCTCGGCCCTTCTTACTGGGTTGTTTGGATATCGAGAATGTTAGGTCCCTACAACAGTTGTGCGCTCTTTATGTATTCCGGGCGAGGGCCTCTGTTGGGCGTGTGATTCAAGAACATTTTCTCCTGGACTGCTGTTTGTTCATCCCCTTGATAGAGTTTTTTTCATAAAACAGACATTTTTTGTGGCGCCTGGGTGGCTCGGTCGGTTAAGCATCTGCCTTCGGCTCAGGTCATGATCTCAGGGTCCTGGGATCGAGCCCCGCATCGGGCTCCCTGCTCAGTGGGGAGTCTGCTTCTCCCTCTCTGCCCTTCCCCCTGCTTGTGTTCTCTTTCTCTCTCAAATAAGTAAATAATCTTTTAAAAAATATGAAAAAAACCCCTTTGATATTTACCCACATGTTTATTTTGTGTAGATGTGAGTTTCCATCTGGTATCATTTTTTTCTGCTTGAAGAATTTCTTGTGACGTTTCTCACGGTCCTGGTGATGGACCAGCAGTGAATTCTGGAAACTTGCAGAAAGGTCTCGATAGCACCCTTTTCAGAGTCTGCCTCCGTGACGCGGGATGCACGTGCAGTGAAATCAACGTGCGTCCGCTGGGCGGGTGCCTCCTTCACCATGAGGGGTCTGCGCTGGAGTCCCACGCGATGCTTCTGTTGGCTCAAGGTGGACACCTCTCTCTCGGTTTCCTCCCGGGAAATCGCAGGCCTTCCCCGTGATTTTCTGTGCGTGCTGTGTCTTCCCAGGCTTCTCAGAGCCCTTGTGTAGTTTTCTGTGTGTTTATTCCGTGACGGTTTGTGGAGCTTTTTGGGGCACGTGCGTTTATGCCACTATTTCTCAGGTGACTTCATGCCCCTCTGCCCAGAGCCCCGATCACTTGTGCTTTGGTCCCCGAGATCGCTGAGGCTGCATTTGTTGAGTGAATACTTCCTATCACTGTTTCTCCACGATCACCCATCTTTTCGGCAGCTCTGTCTTGCTCTTCCCTTGGCCGCCCATGTCTCCCCTCATTGGGCTCCTTTGTACGTGACTGTAGCAGCCGTGGTCCGTGGTCCCGTTACGTCGTCGGGGTAAAGCCTCTGCCCTCGCCCCGTCCTGCGTTCTTTCTTGACCTGTTTCTGCTGACTGGCTTTCCTCCTTTTCAGGGTCGCCTTTCCGTGCCCATCAGGTGTCTAATTGTTGGTGGATACAGGACATCGCGAATGTTACCTTGTGGAGCTCCCGCAGTTTGTGGTCCCAGGCCCCTTGCGGTGGTGCCAGGCGGGACTCCGTAGCCGTGGGCGTGGCGGCCTGTGCGTCCCCGGAGCGTCCCCACTCTTGTGGGGTGAGCTGCCTGCCCTTCTCACTCTTCCGGTCCCGTGTGCGTGGCCTAGACATCCTGTCCCATCCTCCGCTTGCCTGCAATCCCTCTAGACACGAGAGGCTTACTCGCTTTTTTTCTTGATCGGTAGCAGTTTTTGTATTTTGTTTAAAGACCTTTCTTCTCCACATCCAGGTAATTGTGATGTTCTATGTGTTCCTTAAAAAAAACCAAAAAGCACAAAAAACACAAAAACTTTGATTTGAAATCATTTTAAATGTACAGAAATGTTTCGATAAGTGCCCTCTGCTCAGCCTCACTCACGGGTCAGAACGTGCTCGGTTTGCTTTGCCGTCTCATTTCTCTTTATATGGAGAGGTTGTGGGATTTTTGAGACGCCTGAGAGCACGTTGCAGAAGTTAGGCCCATCTGCCGCCCGCTGCCAAGCATTTCTGGCAAACAAGGACATTCTCTTACGAAAACGCGGGAGCACGTTCAGCGCTCCGGAGGCCGGGCTGTGGTCCAGCGCTCCTCCCTAGCCGCAGTCTGCGTCGGGGTCTCCCCGTTGTCCCCTCGCCGTCCTCCACAACCATGCTGTTTCCCCGATGCCGGGCTCAGGTCAGAAGCACACCGTGTATTTTGTGGCAATTCTCCGCCTCTCCTTAGTCTGGAACAGTTTCTCTCGCCCTTTATCCTTCATGACACTTCCCTTTCTCCAGAGCACGGTTCAGCTGTTTTGCAGAATGTCCCTCTGTTTGGGTTTGTCGGGTTTTGCCTGGTGATGGGGCTCGGGTCGTGCGTTTCGGCTGGAACTCCGAGGAAGCCACGCTGGGTCCCTCCTGGTGTGTCCTGTCAGGCGGCACCTGATACCGTGCGGCTGCTTGGTGGTGACAGGTGGCCCCTGCCAGCTAAACCCGCGCTTGTCCCTTCGCAAGAAGAGACTGTGCGTTACCCACCTTTCCCCCGGCAGTTTTAACGTCCAGTGAGGGTTCCTGCCAGTTGCGAAATGGTGATTTCTAGCTCCTAAACGCGCCCCGTGTTTGCTGGCGGTCTTCAGGCAAGGGCTTCCCCACATCCCCCACTCGCTCCTTCATTTATTGTTTATTTAGTGTTAAAATAGAGAGTTTTTAAAGCATCTTTCGTACTGTCTTGTTCCACGAATGTTCCAGGACCCGGCTGTTCTTCCTCCAGTGGGGAGTGGCACGTGCAGCCGCCGTCCAGGTGTGACGTCTGCCTGTTGCTCCCGGGGCCGCGTTGACGGTTACGCCCTCCTGGCCGTCGGAGCTGGGATTTACAGATCTAAAAACCACGCGTTCAGGCCAGTGTCTCCAAATCCAGTTCAGCCCCAGGGTCGTCCTGGCCTCCCCTCTCATGCCTGGTCTCCTCCTGACGGACAGGGTTCTGGCGCTCCCATTTCCGTAGGAAAGGCTTTTATATCTGCAGTACGTCTGGGATTGGTTTTTTTTTTTTTAATGTGCTGCGATATGGGGCCCAATGCCGACTTTTTCCCCACCTGACTCCCCAGTGGGCCTGCCACTGGCATCAGGGAGACCACCTCTTCCCGCACCATCGTGCCACAAGGTGTGTCCAGAGGTGTGTGCGGTGCGCGAGCCCCACCTGCGCCGTGCCGTGCCCCCCCCCCGTGAGCCCCCCGTGAGCCCCCCCGCGTGTCCCTGAGCCAGCACGTGCCGCCTGCATATCCGTGTGAGCTCCGTGTCTTTGGTTCTGTTCCTCACAGTTTCCCTGCCTGCCTCCTTTTTGCATTTTTATACACATGCCTTTTAGAATCGTTCTGTCGATCGTCACGCACAAGTACCTGCCGGGACTTGGGTGGGGTTTTGTTGACTCCGTCCTCGCCCTCCATCAGGCCTGGGCTGCGCCGAGATCCCCACGGTGTTGGGTGTTTCCCTCCACTCATTTACATCTCTTTGGGGTTTTTCTTGGGACCGTCCTGTCGTTCTCTGCACGTCTGTTAGATTAATTCCTAGAAATTCATTTTTTGTTTGAATCTACATGGTATTTAAGTTTCTTCTTTTCGTTGGTTGTTGCTACCGTATAGAAACAAGTTGGATTTGTTATTTAAGAAAAAAGTCTGGGGGCGCCTGGGTGGCTCAGACGGTTAAGCATCTGCCTTCGGCTCAGGTCATGATCTCAGGGTCCTGGGATCGAGCCCCGCATCGGGCTCCCTGCTCAGCGGGAAGCCTGCTTCTCCCTCTGCCTCTACCTGCTGCTTCCTCTGCTTGTGCTCTTTCTCTCTGTGAAAAATAAATAAAATTAAAAAAAATAAAAATTAAAAAAAAAAGAAAAAAGTCTGGCCACAGCTCACTTGCCTATTCTGCTGGTTTGCCTGCAGATTCTTCGGGATCTCTGTGTGCAGCCGCGGTGTCTGCTGGCCCCGGGGCTTGTTTCTGTCCCTCACCATGCCGCCTCCTCTCTGCCCGGCTGGACTGGCCCGGGCTTCTGTCTCATCTCCAAACTCGGGGAGAGCTTTCCATATTTTGTCTTTAAGGAGGGTATTCGCTCCAGGCCTTTGTGGCGCATGTTAGGAGATGAAGGACGTTCTTTTCCTAGGTTAAGAACGTTTGTTTGTTTTTTTTCCATAAGTGTTGAATTTTAACAAAAGCCTTGTCTCTAAATATTGAAACGGTCGCATAGTTTTGCTCTTCTGCTCTTCTTTTCTGAACTATGGAGATTGCTCTTCTGAATATTCAAACAAGACAAAACCAGACACTCGTTCAGCCCAGTTGTGATTGAACCCCTGGATTTGACTTCCTGGTTCCTCCCTCCCTGTTTTGGGTGACTGTTGTGAGGTGTGAGGCCCTCCCCAGGGTCCGACTCCTGGAAGGGGCGTTGGGCAGAGGAGTGAGTGCAGGCGAATCGAGGGGAGCCGCCCGCTCTGATCAGAGCCTGGGCGGGGGGTTGCGGCCCGCACGCTCATCCTGACCTGCACCCTCGATGCTGGGAAGCCTGTTCGATGCGGTACAGCAGGACATGCAGTGTGGACGGTGTAGACACCCCACGCCCACATCAGAACCAGGGCCAGGAGGCCACGGTCAGCGCTCCGCAGTCGGGTCAGGTTCGTGGGTGGCCACAGGTCACAGGGGGCGTGCCCTCTAATTCTCTGCCAGGTAGCAAGCATCTCACGCCTCTGTGTCAGGGTTCTCTCCCTTCTGAAATGAACTCAGAATTGTTTCCCGCTTGTTTATAATTTCTGTCTTTTCTGAGTCATCCGGAAAACTTGGCGCAAGATCGGCCGTTCCTGAGATGCTTGCTGTGACTGACAGCTGACGCTGCTGCCCCCACGTCCATCTGGAAGCTTCCGTAGACGCGTCGGCTGCATCCAGTTCTCTCACTGATCGGCGTGAGTTTGTCCCTAGCATCCCATTAAGGTCCTCTTGAGGTCTGTAGCTGGGGCGGCACGCCGTGCCCTGGGCAGACCCAGCCCCTCGTGTGGTCTGTGCGGCCCACGACCCAGGATGCCATTTATCTCTTTAAAGAAAAAAATGCAAAATAAAGAAAGATATGCAGCCGACGTCACGTGCGGCCCAGACGGCCTCTTCATACTGAAACTTTGCCGACCTCTGTCCTGCAGGATCCTGCGCTGTGTCCTAAACTCTGTTAATTTATGCCCGTTCTCCTTTTTATTCTTTCAAAGAACCAACTTTGGAATTTTTTTTTTTTAATTTTATATCTTCATGTATGATTTCATTTCAGTTTGCTTCAGCTTTCTGAGTTCCACTAGCTGCTGTTTTCCTGGTGTTTAAGGCAAATCTTCACACGACTGACTTCTCAGACTTTTCAGACGTGTGCGCGCAGGGCCGCATGCTTCCTGGTCCGCGTCGCCACATTGTGTGCGGCGCATTTTCCTTGTCATTGGCGCAGAGTGCGTTCTCCTGTGTTCCTGAGCTGACCCGTGGGGTAGGCGGCGGGGGTGCGGTGCTCAGCTTCCAAACGCATCCTGGGTTTTCTGCTCATCTCTTTGTTATAACTTCCGGGTTCAGTGCCCCTGGCCATAGGGTGTTCAGAGCACCTGGTTGCTCTGGAGTCTGTTGAGAATCACGTTAATGCCCCAGCGCATGTTCCATATGCACCAAAAAACATGATTGCGTCGTTCAGCTCGATGAACCGTACCGATAATTAAGGCACCTTGCACCCACCCTCCTTCAGATTTGTTTTCATCTCCCTGTTGAATTGGCCCTTTTACCACCCGGCGTCTCCTTGGAAAATCGGCTGGGAGTGTCTGCGTGCTCTTTGGCTGGCGTGTCCTGTGGGTGCGGACGCCGTATGTCTGCGTGTGGCTTCCAGCTTATGTTGTCCTCTTGTTTCAGGTGGTCTCTTGGGTTTGGGTTTTTTAGCCAGGGTTCACAGACTTTAACTTCTTAGTCTTCTTTAGCACAGTCCGGTTACATTTCGTGCAATTACTGACAACTTTGGGTTTCCTCTCCCGTCTTACTGACGACTTCCCATGCGTCCCCGCTAATCCTCTGTGTTTCTCCGTTTTTCCTCTTTCTGGTTAATCAGTCATTTGATTCTGTTCCTTTCCCCTTTTTCTCTTACTGTAAGTTTGTGCGCTGCTCTCTCTAGGGTTAGGGATTTCAGCATCCATGCTGATGGACACTTCTCCTTCAGGGACCCGCAGGGCCTCCCATCCGTGCTCTTAGTTCTGGGGATGTTTTCGGGGCCCCCAGCTCTTCTTGGCCTTGTCAGGGGTTGTGTTGAGACTTCTCCACATGGTTTTCTGGTGCTCTTACCCTCTCCCTCTTCACTGGGACCTCTCGGCCACGATGACTTCCCGTGCGCACCGCCACGCCTCCTGGGCTCCCAGGACACGGGGTCGTGCTGTCCCCCACGTTCTGTGTCACTTGTCCTCTCTCTCATGACTCTCCTACTTATGTTCCCTTTCTCTGCTTCAGTCTGGATTATCTTCCAGGTCGGAAATCTTGTTACCTGCTCTGTTTCATCTCCTCTGATACCGACCCCATGTCCTGGGTCTGATTCTGGTTTTCTGGCGAAGTTCTCCATCGTGTCCTTACATTTCCTGCGCGTAGCGAGAACCATTGGTTCACAGTGGTGGCCGTTGTCCGGGACAGGTCATCAGTGGGTCTGATCCCATGTCTTTTTGTAAATTGCCTTTTTATCACTCATTTTCCCCATGTTCCTGGTAATTTCTTAGTGAGTGCTGGACAGTGTATGAAATCATCCGGGAGCTCCCACCAGCGCTATTCCGAAGACGGTCTGTTGGAGGCCTGGGCCTGGAACTGGCAGGGTGCTCGGCGCTGTTCCCGGGCCATGGCTGGTTCTGGGTCTCCACGGAAGGCCTGGGGTTCCCCAGAGCGCCTCCTCCTGGTGGGCCCCGAAGTCTGATGTCTGTTTATCTCATACAAGGGCACCAAGTTCTTGATTTAACTTTTTTTTTAAAGATTTTATTTATTTGACAGAGAGAGACACAGCAAGAGAGGGAACACAAGCAGGGGGAGTGGGAGAGGGAGAAGCAGGCTTCCCGCCGAGCAGGGAGCCCGATGTGGGGCTTGATCCCAGGACCCTGGGATCATGACCTGAGCCGAAGGCAGACGCTTAACGACTGAGCCTTCAGGCGCCCCTTGATTTAAATTTTTTTTTAGTTTCTTGGTGATAGTTTTTCTGAATCTGGTCCTGCACACGTGCTGCTTAGTGGTGGAAGGAAGTTGAAGGAAAGCTGGGCAGTGGCCCCTCAAGTCTGCACACTCCAGGCCCAGTTCCCCTGCTGCCCGCTCAGCTCGGGGGCCCTGGCCCTAAAAGTCAAGCACCTTATTTTTGTGCAGCTTCTGGAGTTGATCTTGATGGGGGGGCCACTCCTTCATTGCCGCATAGGCGTCTCTGGGGTACCTTACAAGTTACACGCACTTGCTTTTGTATAGCTAACATATGTTCATCATCATAAACAGTACAAGAAGTCCGCACTAGGGAAGGCCATTCTCCCAGCCGTCCTCTGCCTCCTGCTGTCTCCCAGAGGCCTGGCGTCTTGGTGTCCTGTCTCCCTACAGAGCGCTTGCGTGCACTTTACCTAAACATGTTCCCAGGGCGCACAGAGCCCCGCTGGGTGTTCATGGTGACCAGTGTCACCGGGTGTCACAGGCCGTGATCTGTCCAGTCGTGTGCGGGGGATGGGGAGGCTGCTTGTATCTTGAGGCCGGGACCAGACGAGCCCCGGGAACTGACAGAGGGATGGAGGTCAGGTTGGCAGTGAGAGCGGCCCCTGGGTTTGCTGGGACTCCGGTTGGGGACTTCATGGGGTCTCCCAGGGCCAGACCAGGTGCTGGACACAAAAACAGCAGAGCCCGTGGGGTCTGAGGACAGGCAGCATCGTGGCAGGTTTGACTGGGACGGGCTGAGTTGGACGGGGAGCCGCCCAGAGGCGGTTTCGGATGTTCCGAGCTGGGGCCAGAGGGGCCACGGCCCGGGGCTGCGCCGGGTGCTGTCCGGGGCTGAGCTATCACGTGCCGCAGTGGAGGGCATGGGGACCCAGAGGCCCGCCGCGTCCCTTTCTGCCTGGGCTCCCAGGGGCCCTGGGCGGCGGTGTATGCACGCACGTCCTCCCCACTCCCAGGCCTCATGTCTGTTCCCGCTTGTATTTATTTCTTCTGGGCTTTCACTCCCGGACTGGTGGCTTTGGGCACCGCGTTGTCATATCTGACTGGTTCCGAGAGGCCTCTGCCCTGGCCCTTGCGCGTCCACGAGATGGGGTGCATCTTGCCGTCCGTGGGGGACGTGGCTACACGGGTGGTACCTGCGCCTCTCCCCCCGGAAGAGCAGCCTCGGTGATGACGCCCGGCCCCCTGATGCCCCTCCCCGCACCCCCCCCCCCCCCCCCGGGCCCAAGTGTGCCTTTGGGAACCGCCACCTGCCCTGTTCCCGGGACGCTGACCCAGCTGTGGGCGTGGCCCTCTCAGAGC
>NW_022589724.1:31879763-31959230 GCF_004348235.1 Phoca vitulina | reverse complement strand
GGGGGGGGGGGGGGGGGGGGGAGACCTTTGTGAGGGGAGGCCGCCTGGGGCTGAGCAGGAAGGGACAGGGCAGGGCGGGAGGGCAGCCCACGCGCGGGGGTGGTGTGGCGAGTGTTCGCCATCCAGAGTAGCCTGGTCACCCCTCCACGCTGCTCCCGATAGTCACCCAGCCCCGCGCCGTCCCCTGGCAATCACTGATCTGTTCTCTGTCCCCAGAGTTCTGTCTTTGGGGCCCTGTCCTGCGAAGGGGTGACCCAGCGCCTAACCCTGTGAGACTGGCCCCTTCCGTCCCACGGCGAGTCTGAGGCTCACCTGCGCGGTGCGGCAGCTGCAGCAGTCCTTCTGGATGGCCCGCCCTGCGGGCGCTCGGCGGTATGTCCGCCCGCCGCCGCGGGCATTGGGCTGTCTCCAGGCTGGGGCACGTGTGAGCAGAGCAGGTGTGAGCGCCCTTGCTCGGGGCCCGTGTGGACTGTCTCCGTGTCTCCTTGCTCCCGGGTGAGTACCTCGGATGGGACCGCCGGCTCCCTGGGAAGCCGCTCAGCCGTGTCCCAGCGTGCGTGCCCGCCGGCCGGGGCCCCGCACCCTGCTGTTCCGCACCCTGCGCTGCCCAGCGTGCCCGGGCTCTGCGAGCTCAGCCGCTCTGTAGGTGTGAGGTGGGGTCTCTGTGCGGTTTTATGTGCTGTTTTCTAATGGCTGATGATGTGGAGCATCTTTTCATGTGCTAATTTGCCATCTGTACATTCTTTGGCCAAGTGTCTGTTCAGATCTTTTGCCCATTTTAAAAACTGAGTTGTCCATTTTCTTGCTGTTGCGTTTTGAGAGTTCACGCTAGATTTCCAGGACAAATCCTGGGTCAGATGTGTGGTCTGCGGACCACTCCCTCCGGTCCGGGGAGGGCCTGTCTGTCCGTCGTTCACAGACCGGAGGTTTTCGTTTTCATGAAGTCGGTTAATCGAGTCTTTCATGGGTGATGCTTTTGGGGTCGTGTCTAAGCTTTTAGCTGAACCCAAGATCACAGAGATTTTCTTCCAAAAGTTTTATGCTTCTTGTGTCTTACGTTAGGTCTGTGATCCATTTCTACTCATTTTTGGGTAAGGTGTGAGGTTTAGATCGAGGGTGGTTTTGTGGTTTTGCTTTTGTGGTTTGCCCATGCACAGCCCGTTTCTGGGCACCACGTGTTGGAACAGCTGTCCCTTCCCCCGCCGTGGTGAGTGACCCTTTGTCACAAAGCAGCTGAGTGTGTTTGTGCGGGTCTGTCTCCGGGCTGTGGACAGGGTGTCCCTCTGCTTCCCCACACGAACCTCGCGGGCTTGGTTACGGTCATTTTACAGTAAGTCAGAAGTGGACGGTGTGATTTAGCGTTTTTCTTTCCATTTAGCTGTAAGTTGTATTTTCCTATATAATCACGGACAAGGGGCTCCTTTTCTTAATCTGCCATTTTGACAAACAGTGTATACTCTTGTAGGGTGGGAGTACCCTTCTCTGTCCCCCCACCTCCCCGCCCTACCGAGGGTGGGGGCTGCCTGTGCCGTCTCTGAGTGCATCTGGGGACAGGAACAGAGTCCACTCCTGGGGCCCCATGACACGCCAGCATCCTGTGGGCTGGGGGCTTGGTATGTTTTGCTTGGGGAGAGGGCCCAGCGCTTTTTCTCGATCCTTAGTCAGTGAGCCACAGAAGGTTGAAAAAGTACAGGAGTGGAGGCCAGTGGCCCTCCCGGGGTCCCTCCAGACCTGCCTCACCCACCCTGCCCTCCATTGTATTGAGATTGAGCTGGCGGACGTCACCACGTAGACTGTAAGATGAGGACCACGTAGCGTTGGGTAAGGGCAAGTGTCTCCCACAGATGCCATTCGTCTCTTTCAAGAGAATGGTTCTGTTGCACTGGAATATACACAACTAGGATTTCCCATCATAGCTGGTTTTGGGGGTGCCGTCCAGGGGCGTCAAGCATGCTCGCACTGCTATCCTGTCGTGCCCTCATCTGCCTCCAGGACTCTCCATCTTCCTGACCCGAACTCTGTCCCGTTACACACTGACCTCCGCTCCCACTGTCTGTCCCTGCGGACAGACCAGCAGCATCTGACGGGATCTGTCTTCTGTGCTGGGCTCACCTCTCTCATCATGATGTCACGAAGGCCCCGTCCTTCCTTGGCTGGACTCCCGCAGCGTCACCAAGTCAGGGAGCACTTGGGTCCCTTCTTGGTGCCCAGAGTTCCCCGCAGGGTCCATCCTCGCGTCCGGTTATAGCTCTCTTTGTGCATGATCTGAGGGTCACTGCCTGTCCTTGGTCGCTGCTTCCCTTTTGGCCCAGATCAGCTACTGTTCCAGATCATTCCGCAGAGGCCCTTTCGACCGTGACTCACCTTTCCTGCACTGATTACTCACCTCTTGGTACAAATAGCTAATCGCTCTTTCATGTGCTCCTCTCCAAATTCCACGGTACCAAAATATTTGGAGCCCACAGTCCTGGAAGCCGGTTAAAAACGGGGCCGTTGATGGGGAAGGGAGCCCTGGTGCCTCAGTGCGATCCGCGGGGCGGCTGCCGTGTCCCTGCCCACAGCCCACCGAGGGGCCTCCCAGCACGCCTGCAGCCCGGCGCCCGAACGCCCGCCCCAGAGCCACAGGGATGCACGGGGGGGTTGTGCCCCCGGCCCCCATGCCCCCCACATGCTCTCCCAGGTCTCCAGAACCTGGTTGTAAGCCATCCCCTCTGCTCCCTGGAAGGAGGAGCCCTTGACGCTCAGCTGTGGGCTGCAGCGGCGGCAGCAGGAGATTTGGGGCCCGGGGAAGGGTCGGGGAAGGGATTCGGAGCACCTTTCCAGATGAGCCACCACTCGGGTTCGGGTATTTTTAGCTGGCGCAGTATCCGGCGCTCGGCAGAGCAGAAATAGAAGAGGCTCTTTTGGATGTTCTGGATCTGCCGGTCTCTGGCTCTCGGGAGCCGGGCTGGGGGGCTGGGGGGCAGGCGCACGGACCGCAAACAACTTCTGCTGTTGAGAGAAACACGGCAGGACGCGTTGTGGATGGCGTGACTTCTGCTGGTGAGCGCTCTTTATGTAAATGCCACGCGTCTGCGTGTGTAATCACAGCCGGCCGTGGGGGGGCGGGGGCGGGTAATTATGTTTTAAAATATCATCCGGGTTGTTTTTGCTGTGCTCCCTGAGCCCCCGGGTATTCCAGGTTTGGAAGATTCTCTGTTGCTCTCCGCTGATCCACCCCCGCCTGCGTGCCCCACACACACCTGGTGGGAGGTGTCGCCCGACCCCCAGAGGGGCCCAATGCCCTCTGACCTGTGTCCTGGTCTGGGGCGGGCTGCCTGGAGCGGCAGGCCCACCTCAGACCTGAGCCCAGCTGCCTGCCTTCTCCAGAGAGGCCCGCCCGTGGTGTTCAGAATGCCGGCCCCGCAGGGGCTGGGCGGCCCCCACCACTCCCCTCCGGGAGCTTGAGGCTGCTCCAGGTTCTGGAGCCCTGGGGGTGTGGAGGATCTGCCCAGGACCCTTCCTTGCCATCCTCCCTCCCGAAGCCCCTTCGCGGCAGCCCCTATATGGCTTCCCCAGGTCCTTGGCCCAGCCCAGCCTGGCCCCTCCCACCTCAGTGTCCACAGGAGCTGAATCTTCCTGTGACCCGTGAGGGGGCAGTGGGTCACAGTGCGGAGGGGACAGGACCCCTGGCCCAGCCTGAGCCTGATGGCAGGCAGGTTCCCGTGGCCAGGCAGGCCTGGAGGGCAGGTCAGAGGGTGGGGTCCTCAGGGCGGGGAGAGGAGAGGGGGCGGCGGCCACCTCCACGTCCACAGCCTGCTGCCCTCATGCTCCCGTGTGGTGCAGGACCGTCAGAGGGGGCCCCCCCCGGAGCTGCAGGTGTGGCGGGGGGCCAGGCTCTACTGCTGGCAGGTGTTTATGCAGCGGTCTCCAGGCGCCGTGGAGGGGGGCTGCCGTGAGCCCTCAGGCTGGGCGCACACACACGGCCTGTTCCGCTCTGAGCCTACGCTCTGTCCGGAGAGGGGCCGCTCCACCTGGTCAGACCGCGGGCCCAGCCCCCTCGCACAGGCCACTGCCTCGTCTGCAGGCCTCGGTCTGGTGCACACCTCCTCCCAGGAGCCTCCTGGGCCCTCACAGCTGGTCTCCAGGTCTGGGTGGTATCCCTCCCCTGCCTTCCTCCATTCGCTTACTCACTCTGGTCCTCCCTGCCGGGGTTAGGACCAGGTGGGCAGGGAGGGCGAACGGAGGGTGGGTACGCAGCAGTCCCGCCCACCGTGGAGAGTGGGCATGGAGCGGGTCTGACCCGGGCCTGGGTGGGCAGGGAGGGCGAACGGAGGGTGGGTACGGAGCAGTCCCGCCCACCGTGGAGAGTGGGCATGGAGCGGGTCTGACCCGGGCCTGGGTGGGCAGGGAGGGCGAACAGAGGGTGGGTACGGAGCAGTCCCGCCCACCGTGGAGAGTGGGCATGGAGCGGGTCTGAGCCGGGCCTGGGTGGGCAGGGAGGGCGTTCTCGATTCCCGGCCCTGCCCTGGCCCGGCCTGAGAAGGCCCCTAACCAGGTCGGTGTATGTCCACAGTGCAGGAGAAGCCGGAGCCCGTGCCGCTGGAGAGCCGCTCCTGTGTCCTCATCCGCCGCGACCTTGTGGCGCTGCCCGCCAGCCTCATCAGCCAGATCGGGTACCGCTGCCACCCCAAGCTCTACTCGGAAGGGGACCCCGGGGAGAAGCTGGAGCTGGTCGCAGGTGAAGGGCCCTCCTGCCCTCTCTTGTATGCACATGCCCTCGGGTTTCCCTTCGGAGCGGCAAACAATGTACTCATCACCAATCGGTCAAAAAAAAAAAAAAAAAAGAACATCTTAAATTTCCTCTAGTTTCCTTTTAGAAGAATGTGTCATTAAGAGGAGTTATTCAATTGAATTAATTTAGCATTTTAATTGAATCCCTTGGGCTGGCCTCGCATCTGATTGGCAGGGGCTGCAATCACGATTGTGCTTTAATTTAGGTGGCAGAGAAAACCACATCAAACCCAGCGTGCTGGTCCCCCTCCCCCAGCCCCCAGACTGCCCCCCCGGCAGCGTTGATGGGTAACCACCCGAGGTTCCAAGTGCAGCTCCGAGGCGGAAACGGAGTTCTGTGAAGACAAACGGCACCCGTTAGGGCCGCGTGCCTTTGTTAGAAAGACTCCTCTTCCCAGTGGGGCTCCGCTTGGCCTCACAGCTCCTGGCAGATCTTTAAGGCTCTTCACGGGGATGATGTGGCTGCTGTCGCCCGCACTGGGGCCATTTTCCAGGAGTGTCCTCCCGGGGCCACCAGGGGGGGCCCAAACGGGCTGGCCAGGACCCACGGGCACCGTCCCTCCTCCTCAGTGCTGGCGCGCACCCGCTCCGAGCCTCTGGGTCCCCCCGGTCCTGTTTGGTACTCCTGATCGCCGCACCCGGGGCAGCACTGTGGGGTTCTGCCCGACCGTCCCCTCTGCTGGGAGGTCTCAGAGGGCGGCGGCAGAGCAGGCCAGAGAGGGGTGGCTTGGCCCTGCAGCTAACCAGAGAGCAGCCGGGCCTGGGAGGGGTAGGGCACACCTGTCCGCCAGGGTTTGGGGTTGGGAGGGGCGAGGGCTGACCACCTTCCCTGGCCAGGCCCCATGGTGCCCCAGCCCCCGTTCCAGAGTCCCTACAACAAGGGGGTGTGCAGCCCGTGTGGCCCACGGTGACCTGCTCTGCTGTTGGCTTGGAGCCTCTGCAGACGGGAGACGGGCGGACGGGGGCCCTCGGGGACACTTGGCACGCTATGGCCGAGCTCGGTCAAACAACACTGACCCGAGGCCCCGGTGGTGGTCTCCGTCCAGAGCCCCGAGGCCGCCGATCCAGGCCCCCTCAGGCTAGAGCACCTCCGCGTACCTTCCTTCCACCCTGCTCCCTCCTTGTCTTTTTTCCCAACAAGATCCAGTATGGGATCTGTGACATGGGGGTCCTAGGGGAAGGCCTGAAGGGGGTGGTGGGAGTCCCGAGGACCCTGCAGGTGCGTGCCCTTTGGTGTCTTCTTGTCGAGTCGGGGGCACTGTCCCACGCATGCGTCCGTTCCTTTTCCCATGAGCACCGTCTGGTCCGACAGAGGCTGCTCCACGTTCTCAGTGGGCTCCGGCCTTGGTGCTCCCGGGCCCTGCTGGGCACCCGGGCCTTGCCAGTCTTCCTCGGGGTAAACAGCATTGCGTGGGCTCGCTGACCACACCCCTGCCCTGTGGCTGGCTGCACCCTCCCCCCACACGCACTGGGCCAGGTGACCTCCCTAATCCCAGCTCCCCGGCACTGCATGAGGTGCTTTGGTTTGGGGAAGGGATGGAGAGATGAGTGTTTCCCAAACCGAGGGCCGAGCAGGGGATTCCCTTGAGGCTGGAAGGGTGATTTGGAGACAGTGCTCTGAGGCATGTGACCCAGGCCGCCTCCTCCAGGTGGCAGGGCGTCAGCACAGTGAGGAAAGCCTGGAGCGATGGTCCCCAGTCTGTGGGGTCCCAGGCCCCGGGGGCGAGTGCTGCACTCAGCAGTCAGGGCGGCCTTGCGCTGCTCCCATGCTGCCCAGCACCCCCCGGCCCGCGGTGCACCTGTTCTGGCCCCAGCGGCCCCTGGGAAGGTCATGGCCCTGGGTTGTGGGTCACAACCTCTCCTGTCTGGTGGTCACAGGCTCTGGGGTCTACATCACGCGCGGCCAGCTGATGAACTGCCACCTCTGTGCAGGGGTGAAGCACAAGGTCCTGCTGCGGCGGCTCCTCGCCACGTTCTTTGACAGGTGGGTCCCTGGGCTGGTGCGGAAGCTTCTAGGGTCTCCTCTGGCAACGAGCTCACGGCGGCCTCGCCTTCGTGGCCCCCCACCTTCCTGACGTCCTGCCACGGTGTCAGCCCGAGGACTGTGAGGCTGTGCGGGGGGCACACCCACCCAGACAGGGCCCGGCTCTCCTGGACACCCCCCTCCCCCCGCCCCTGTAAAACGAAGAGCCACATGGATTCATGGTGGGCCGGAGGAGCCCCCTCCCCAAGGGGCTTTGCGTCCCTCCCGTCTCTGGAGGGTGGTACCGACCCCTGGAAATGAACAGCAGTGCCAGGGGCGGCTGGGTGGGCAGATGCCATCCTGCGGCGCCTCTGGCCAGTGGCCTCACTGCCCCCCCCTTCCCCCGCCAGGAACACTCTGGCCAACAGCTGTGGAACCGGCATCCGCTCCTCCACCAGCGACCCAAGCCGCAAGCCTCTGGACAGCCGGGTTCTGAACGCTGTGAAACGTGAGTGCTCCGGGGTCCCCTGGGTGGGCTGGAGGGGCTGCCCGGGTCCCCCGGGGCTGGGGACGGCGGCCTCTCCGTGGCGCCACGCCGGCCCCACAGGGCTGGGGAGGGAGAGAGAAAAGAGCAGCTCTCAGGAGCCAGGTCTCGAGGTGTTAACGTTCTTGGTAGGTTTCCAAGCATGATGGATTCAGCTGCGTGCGAAACTATTTTAATATGTGAAATAGATCTAATTTTCCTTTTTGAACAAAACCCCTTATTTACATTTCGAGGTTATTTTGAGCCTTTGCCATCTGCTCGCCGACTTCTGCCTCCCGCTCCCGGGTGCGTGGGGGCGGAGCCCGGTCCGTCTCCGCAGCCCACGGCTGCCCCTGGTCCCAGCTCCCCCCACCCCCCAACCCCCCGCCCCGGGATGGGGAGGGGCCCGCCGTCCAGCGCAGACCACCCCGGCCACCAGCGGGCCCTCCCACGGCGGTCGGCACACGAAACACCGTCTTGCTTCCTTGCTTGGAAAACATGTCTCGTGAGACTAATTCTGTCTTAGAGCAAAGAGGGGCCTTTGTGGTCGGTAATTACGGTCCCAAAGCTGGTGTGCCGGCTGGGCTCCGGGAAGAGGCGGGGGGTGTGCGGCGATGCTGGTGTGAGGGGCCCGCCCCGGGGACCTGTGTCCGGCCCCCAGGCTGCTTGCAGAGCTGGGTCCTGTGGCTCCCGGTGGAGGGGAAGGAGGGGAATGCTGGGGTGCTGATAGGCCCCGCTGCCGCTTCCTCCTGGCTGGGCGCTGGGCCCAGGACAGGTGTGGACCGGCTCCCGCCGCGCTCCTCATCCAGCCTGTGTGGAGAGCCTCTGATGAGGGCCCCGGAGAGGCCCAAGCTTCAGGGTGGGCAGGTGCCTGGGGCTGCCTGACTTCGGGGCCCTGCCCCGACGGCCCTTCTGGTCAGAGCAGCGTCCTCGAGCAGGCTTGTCTCCGCAGGCCCTGGGACCCAAGGTGGGTGGGACAGAGAAAGTGAGGCCCAGAGATGCCAGGGACCTGCCCAAGGCCACACAGCCAGCCAGTGCGCGGGGAGGCCCACAGCCCTGTGCCGACGCTGCCTGTCCCTCCTCCCCTGGACATTCCGGCCAGAGGCTGTCCCGAGGGAACAGGGCAGGGCCCCCGGGACGACCACTGGTCTGCAAGCTGAGGCCAGCAAGGACCTGGGTGGCCACGCGGCCTGCGGTGCCGGTGGGCAGCAGGGTGGAGGGCAGTGCGGAGGCCCCGGCCCGGGCCCCCGGGTCGCTGACGGCCGCCCCCCGCGCCCTCTGCTTGCAGTGTACTGTCAGAACTTTGCCCCCAGCTTCAAGGAGAGTGAGATGAACGTCATCGCGGCGGACATGTGCACCAACGCGCGCCGCGTCCGCAAGCGCTGGCTGCCCAAGATCAAGTCCATGCTGCCCGAGGGCGTGGAGATGTACCGCACGGTCATGGGCTCCTCGGCCGCCGGCGTGCCCCTCGACCCCGACTTCCCGCCCGCCGCGGCGCAGGTGTTCGAGCAGCGCATCTACGCCGAGCGGCGGGGCGACGCCGCCACCATCGTGGCTCTGAGGACTGACGCCGTGAACGTCGACCTGAGCGCCGCCGCCAACCCCAGCTTCGACGCGGGCGAGGAGGCAGACGGGGCCGGCTCGGTCATCCAGGAGGTGGCCGCGCCCGAGCCGCCGCCGCCCGCGGCCGCGCAGAGCCCCCCGGCGCCCTTCGAGCAGGGCAGCGCCAGCTCCAGCCGGCCGCAGACGCCCGCGGCGCCCCGGAGACAGGAGGCGTCCTACGCGGGGACCTTGTAGAGGAGCCGCCGGGAGCCTCGCGGGACCGGTACTAAAGCTGCTTGCATGCGTTACTAATACAAACAAATGTGATCAAGCCACTTACCTACGGGACTGCTACTGTTGCCTGACAAAAATGTGATTTTTATCCTGCTTGTATTTAAAGTTTATGAAGGAAACAAATGCATTCGTTATACCGTAAAGGGTTAGTCCGCTGGTGACCTAGTTGTGAGGACGGTCCCAGGGCTCCTTCGGATATCTGCGAGGTTCGTCTCCGGGCTGTGGGCCCCGAGCCCGCTCTGGGAGGGGCGAGAGCCCGCGGCGTGGGGCGCGCGTCTCCCAACACTCGCTGCTCGTCGGGGGGACCCCGCCCGCCCCTCTGGGGCCGGGGGCCAAACTCCTCTTGTTTTCCCTTCTTCCTGAGACTCGGGGCTCAGGCCTGCCGGGTCCCCCGCGTGCATGGGGTGCGGGAACGCGTGTGTGAGTGTGCGCGTGTGTGTGCGCGTGGGGGGGGCAGCGGTGTGGGGGCAGCAGAGGGGAGGGAGAGGAGGTGCCCCTCCGTCCTCCTGCCCCGCGCCCGTGGGCCCTCCCGGCCCCCTCAGCTCCACGGCCCCGGGGCCCGCCGGCTCTACCTGGCCGCCCGCCGTCCTGTGGTGCAGCCCCACCGCCCTCAGCCATGTTGGGATTACGTTTGTTTGTTTGTTTTTGTCTTAATTCAGATCTATTTCATGTATGGTTTGAAAACTTTCAGACCCAAAAGAGCAAAAAATTAGGGAGGATTTGGTGTCCCTGCCCTCAACCCACTATGCTTTGGGCCGGGTCATCTGTGTACCGCGTCCCGCCCAGCCCTGGCCCAGGTCCCACGCGCCTCCTGTTGGGAGCGGGGGTGGGGGGTCCCAGGGAGACACAGCCAGGGTGTGTGGCGGAGGAGGGGCTGGGGGCCCCGCCTGGCCAGGCTGGGCTGGGGCGGGTCCCCCGTACTGTGCTGAAAACCTTGGGGCCGGGTGGGCGGGCGGTGGGCACGGGCCAGGCTGCGGGGCAGTTTGCAGGAGGAACCCGGGAGCAGCAGGGTGGAGGTTCTGGAATGCGTGCGGCAGGGTGCAGTAAGGAGGGGCCCTAGAAATTGTTGGCTTGTTTGAGGCTGGAAGGCTCACGTTGAAGTTCAGTTGCTGTTTTTTGGTGAGCGAGGGCACGGGTTGTGCGCACACGTGGCCACTGGTCCGGGGGCTTCCTTCATCCTGAGCCCCAGGCAGTCTGGTCCCGGGGAGACCAGACACCCCTCCATTCCCGGACGTGAGGGGGTCTGTTGGTCCCCCTCCTCAGCACTCTGCCACCCCTGACCAGGTGCAGAGCAAGCCCACCACACCCCCTGTGTGCACGGGGCCGAGCAGGTGTGGCTCAGCCTCCCTGTGACCCACAAAGCTGAGCCTCCCCCGGCTGCAGGCAACCTTGGGGGGCTTAGGCATCTTTCCACTCAGGTTCCTCCTGACTGCTGCCCTGTGTGGAGAGGCTTTGGGGGAGACCCGGGCTGGGCGTGGAGCCTCCAGGCCTCCTCCAGCCGGGCCAAACATGTGCCTGCCCTCCAGAAAGATCTGATGGCTCCCAGGAAGGCGTGGGGAGACCTTGGGCAGGCCCGTGGGGAGCTCATTTCAGCCCCTGTGCCCAAGGGCAGGGGGGTCTGGGCCTGAAGAGACTGCACTCCTGCTAGGGCTCCGAACTAACCACCTGGCCTAGAGGTGAGCCTCTCTCTCTCTCCCTGCCTCTTTCTCCCCTGACCTGGGCCCAGGTGGGCTTGGAGCTGCATGGGCCTGGGGCCCCAGGCCACTCAGGACCTAACCCTCTTGGAACTGAGAGGCCAAGCCCCAGCATCCTCAGGCGGCCACTGGGGGGTGGAGGTGAGGATGGGGAGGGTTGACCCCCGTCTCCCTCTGCAGCTTCCCTTCCTGACCCCAACGTGCACTTTAATTTGACCATCCCTGAGGACCCCGGGGAGACGGCTGGCCTGTCCTGGCCGTCAGCAGAAGGGCTTGCGCGCTCGCTCTCCCTCTCCCCCTCTCTTTCTCCTCCACTCCAGAGTGGGAGCGGCCCCCGACCTGAGGCCAGAACACGAAGGGGTGCCCTTGGCCCGGCGGCGGCGGCGGCGCCCACACAGAGAAGGCCTGACCGCTGCTCAGGCCAGCACAATGTCCCGTGACCTCTGTCCCTTAATCGTTTATAACCGCCGTCTGTTTTGTTGTTCTGGGTAAGGAAGGCAAGAGCTATACGTGAAACTTTAATACTTCAATGTGAATGGGTTCTGAGCTCCCCCTGAGCCCCGGGCGGGCCAGGCCGAGCGTTTTGCACTAATGTGTCCCGCGGTGGACGTGGGTCCGGAGCGTTTGCAGACGGGCATGGCCGATGATTGTATCTGCCGGGGCGCTCCCTCCGCGTCCTGAATGTTCCGCGGGGCGGGCAGCGGCGGGCCTGGGCTCGGAGGGGCCTTCCAGAGTGCCTTAGCATCTTCTGATCATTTTTCCCAAGGAAAACCAATTAAGAAAACCGGACCCTCCCCCTCCTCTGTTTACAAGACGACTAATTCCTGTCCTGTGAGCGTGATCCTGACTCACCCAGACCCTGTAGACCGAGAGACAAGCCACTCAGTATTTATGACATGTCTGCACCTTTATTCCCGAGCTTGACTATTAGCAATACGCATACACTATGTAGTCTATTATAGAGCTGAGTTAGACCCGCGCCGTTTTGAGGAGGAGAGAAGGGACTGGACCCCGTCGGAGTGGACGTGGCGGGCAGCCGGCCGGGCCCCCATCCTCACCTGCCCTCCCTGGCAGATGGGCTGTGCTGAAGGAGGCAGCTGGGACGGAGTGCAAAAGGTCCAGAAGCAGGGACGGGGGGATGACGGATACTGTGAGCTGGCGGGGCCGCCCGGCCGGTGCGCCTCGGTACTTGAATTCTGTCTTGTGTTCTGCACTGTGTCTGCTCTCACCCAGAGTTCTCTGTGGTTGCTTAACTTTGCGTTGGATTCGATAGTCTTGCCTTGCCCCCTGAACGGGGCCGTGGCCGTGGATGAGCGGCGGGGGGGAGAGACCGTCCCGGGAGCAGCCCGGCTGCTGTCTCCTTGGGGGAAGCTCGTTCTGGGGCGGTTGTGTTTGGAGCTGGGAGGGACGCAGAGGGGGAGGGGAGTGGCGGGAGCGGGGGCGGGGACTCTGGGGTGCCCGGCCCTGACCTGTTCCCCTTTAACGGCGGAACGTTCTAGTGCCAGCCCAGTGCCACCCCCAGCCACTTACTGCTTAGATTCCCCTCAGATGGGTCATATTTATGGAAGTATCTTGATGCCGGTGGAAGGAGGCTGATGGCCCATTAACCAACCGAAAACTGCGAGAAAACCTCTGCCTCTGCCGGCAGTAAATCCTAAACACAGAATCGAGAGTTCAGAGCTGTCTTGAGCTTTAACTACTGTTTCAGAACGTTGCTGATGCATAAATTTGTCATTATGTCAGGAAGCTCCGAGCGTGTCACCCGCCACCGGCCAGAGATCGTTAGGGCTTGGTACAAGATGTTTCTAATGTGGCAAAGGTTTTGGGTTTTGTTTGTTTGTTTTGTTTCATTTCTTTGGAAAAAAAAAAAAACGAAAAGGAAAATTATGCAGAATCTAAAGCATTCAGATTGGACAACCTGCTTGAATTCTGATCAACCCCTTCATTGTTAGCGTTTTGCACATGATTGTAATTTTTATGTCAAAAGAAGCCAAAACTTGCAATACTATTTTTAGCAGACAAAAAAAAGAACTAAGTATAAAATGTATAAATATTTTTGACTTGAACATTTGGATGGCACTGGGTGCAAACAGACCATTCATCCTTTGGACGGAATGTTTGGGAAAAAGAGCCTTTTTACAAAGAGACGGTTGATGTCCAGTCTGGTGAGGGGTGAAGTCCTACTGTAACTCACGACTGTTAAACAATAAATAAATGAATCACTGTTCCTTGTGCCGTGGAGCAGGTTTGTTTTCCTAGGACCCACCCCCCAGCCCCCTGAGCGAGCGAGTGGGCTCGTTCCAGCCCCAGCAGGTGCGTCCGCTCCTCCTCCTGCTCTTGTTGCGTTTGAGTCTCGGCTGACGCCGCACCAGTCACTCAACCTACAGAGACGCCCCCCGGCGGCCAGGAAACCCAGGGCTTCCGCGGCGTGCCGAGCCAGGTGCAGGAGGTGGAAGTCGTTGCAAACAGAAGGATGTGATCGTTAATTGTAAAGCGCTTTGTAAAATTCACATTTACAGAATAATAAAGTCAGTTCAAACCCAAGTGGCCTGCGCTTTGCTCCGTCAGTGGGACCGGGGGAGACATTGCAGAGCCAGGGGGAAAGCCGACTGTTGGGCAGGGTGACCTGGTGACTCGGGACACCCCCAGGAGCCTCCCCAGGCTTGTTGCCCACTGTCCACCCAGGGCCAGAGATCCGGCTGCGGGGGTCCAGAGCCACTGGGCCCACTTAACCTCCCCCTCCCCCAATCTTACCTTACATGGGAAGGGGGCTGGGTGCGAGGGGGCTGTCACATGCTTGTGGGAGAGCCTTGGGCTGGCCTGGGAGGGGCTCCTTTTCTTTCTATTGTCTGCAAACTGGGAAAGCCACTTCACCTGGCTCACCTGCCTGCCACCCGCCAGGTGTGAGGCTACCTCCTTCCAGTCCCCCAGCCGCCTCCTCCTGGGCCAGGTCTGCCCCCACATGGACAGAGGGGGAATTGCAAATGAACAGCAGGTCCCCCGGCCTGACCTGGAGCCCCTGGTGCGAGGTGGGTGGGTGGCATCTTCCAACCGTCTGTGGCGCCGTCCCCACCGGGCCAGCTCTGGACTGGGGTCCTCAGATTCAGGCAAGCCTGGCAGCTCACGGCCTCCTTTGTTTCTCTGCTGTGTCCACAAGAATGTCTGTGAGCTCCCCCTGAAACCTGGGCCCTGGGCGATCGAGGCTTTGCATCAGGGTGTCCCTCGGCCCTGGGTTAGGCCCCTCGCACGTGCTTCCCACACCCGGACACCTGCGTGGCGGGCTCCTGTCTTCTCAGCTGCACCGCTGGTCTCTGCCTGAGCTAAGCCATGGGTGTATTTGCTCACTTGTTTAGCGGGCTTCTCCCAAGGGTAGGGGTCTGTAGGTCTGCTTCGTGGTGACGTCCCCAGAATGGGGTCCCCTGGAACCATGGCCGGCACAGAGCAAGCACAACGTCTAAAATGAGTGGCCGTGGTTCTCAGAGGGGCCCTTGCACTGGGGAGCCCTGCATCCACGGTCCGCACATCACACTCTCTCCCCAGGAAAGCCCAAGGAGCCTGGCCCAGGAGGGGAGCTGCGTATGTGTGTCCCCAACCTGCTGCCAAGCCCAGCTCTGGCCACCGGGGCAGCACGCCACTTCTGGTCTTGTTTTCAGAGCTGTTCCCTGCCACCCCCAGCCAGCTGACCGGCGTTATCTCGGGCCTGTGCAAGGCCCTTCCCACCCACGCCTCAAAGCTGCTGGATGGGGTGGATTCCCCTGTCATCTCCCTGGGCTGGTGGAGATAGCCCACCTCTGGGCCGTGGGACACGCACGTGGGAGGCCCTGAAGCCCCCTCACGGGCCTCCAAACGCCCCACCCAGGCGGTCCAGGGCCAGCTGAGGCCCATGTGGGGTGGGAGTACCAGGAGGGTCTGGGCTTGGAACCCAGTTCTGCCTGGACCCTGTGACATGGGGTCTCTTGGTGTTTCAGGAGGAGGGACCAGGCACCTGTGAGCCAGGGCTCTGTTCCCCATCCCCCAGTCTGAGCCCCTGTCCTTCAGCTGGCCTCCCTGCCCTCGCAGTCTGGACGGAGACTGGCTGAGGCATCAGAAGCTCAGCCCCTCCTCTCAACCCTTTGTCCTGTCCTGGGAGGAGGGTGCAGAGTCAGCAGGACCAGAGGCTCTGCCCTGGAGCCCTTTGTCCTCAGCATAAAGGGTCGGACCCCTGGGGTGGGGTTGGTCCTGAGCCTGTGGAGGAAGGGCCTGCTGGTCCAAGCTGTGCGGAGGTCAGGGTGAGGGCCTGGCCAGTGCAGGGGGTGAGCAGGGAGGAGGGCGGGCCTGGGGTCTGGGGGGCCTGGCCAGTGCAGGGGGTGAGCAGGGAGGAGGGCGGGCCTGGGGGCTGGGGGCTCCCACTCGTCATTGACAAGCTTTGAGTGGCGTGTTCTTCACAACCCCCACTGGGTGGGCACCGTCCCTCCCTGGAGGGGAGACTGAGGCCCTGCACTGAGCAGCCGGTGCCGTGCTGGCAATGACCCCGCTAGAAGAGGGTCCCCGCCCATCCGCTGTTGCCGAGGAGGCTTGGGGCGGATCAGTCTCAGTTCTGCGTTATGTCCGTTCCATCAGGTGGCCCCAGGAGGGCCAGGTGGGTCTACTGGGAAGTGGACACAGACACTTGTCCAGGGACCACTGGGGGATCTCCATCGGGAAGGAAAGGAGAACAGTGGGCAGGTGGGCAGTAGGTTAGGGCCCTGGGTCGGGAAGGAGGGTAGGGCCGGGGAGGAGGGGTGGGGTCTTAGATGCACCCAGCTCAGACATTTTGGTTACCACCCACACGGGGGATGAGCACACCGGGGACGAGCGGGAGGTGACAGTAGGTGTTTACAGAGGTCCGGCTGCCTGTGTGCCTGGTGGGGGGGGGCACGATGCCTTCCCCCCTGGGTGCTGTTTCTTGGGCTCCCCGAGGGTGCCTGTGGCCAGTGGTGAGAGCTGGGGCTGGGGCTGGGAGGGGCCCAGGAGCCTGTAAGGTGGGGGGGGATGCATCAGGTGGCCTCAGTGGGAATACAGCCATGAGGGCGGGCTGGAAGGGACCTCTGGCCCAGGTCTGTTCTTCCCCTGTGACCCACCTCGAGGGGGCCTCCCTCAGTCAGAGGGAGGCCGTTCCGGGTGGGCCAGGGGTGTGGAGGCTGCTGTGATCCCAGGTCCCCACCCAGAACTCCCTGGGCCCCCTTCTGGGACTTTGGAATAACTAGGGGGCCTATGGAGAGAGGGGGCGGGGAGGGTAGAGGAGCCAAAGTGGGCACCGTTCTGGCCCAGCAGTGACGGCACCGGGGGTCTCATCCGGATCCCCACGCCCACACAACCCACACTGGGGAGGCAGGTCCTGGGTGCAGAAGCTGCTCCCAGCCCCCTGGGACCCATAAATGACTAACAGCTCCAGACAGACAGCGGAGCTGGGACATGGATGGCATTGCCTCGAGGGGCGGGGGCGTGTGGAGGCCCTGATTTCCAGGAAAGGCAGCCTGTTTCTCCAGGGCTGGCCATCAGGGGCTGGGAAGAGCAAGGCCTTGAGCGGGGCCAGCCAGGCTGGGACAGGGCCCATGTGCCCTGGGCTGGGTGCATGGCCTGGGGCCGGCTAGCACCTGCCTCAGTTCCCCCTCACAGGAGGGCTGGGCTGGTGCATGTGTGTGGCTGTAGCCGAGCCCCATCAGTTAGGGACAGAAGCGACCCCGGCAAGAAGCCCGCCATGTGTGTCCCTCTGGCCTCCCTATGGTGGGGCAGGTTCTGGAGAAGGGCTCCCCCAGCAGCACTGGGTACCTCGTTCAGAAGGCAGCTCTCCCTGGTATGGGAGGTTCCGGGGGGCCCCACGCTGGCACCCCAGATGGGCCCCACCTGCTTGTAAGCCACCCCTCGGGGCATCCAGCTCTGTGGCCCTCACCCTGCTCAGGCCTTTGGCCAGCCCTTCTCCTGGAGTAGGGCAGGGGGCAGAAGCTCACCCCCAAGGAAGCAGTCAGGGCCCCAGCTGGGGGGCTGCACTTGGGCAGGAGGGGAGGAAGTCACCCCTAGCAGCAGGGTGTTCAAATATAGGCCCCTGGGCAGCCCCCCAGGGACAGTCCATAAGGCAGGAGTGGGGAACGTGACCTCCACAGGCCCTGGCGGGCTGGATCTCCATTCAGAGCTGTTTCCTGAGCCCCCTCCTTCCCTAGGTCCATGCAGGCCTGGATGCAGCTTGGGGCTGGGAGAGCATTTCCTGCCCTGAGGGAATTAGCAGCCCCGTGGACCCTGAGCCACCCCGGAATTAACACTCCCAGCCTCCCTGCCAACTGGGACCTTGGCTGCTCAACTGTCCCATTCCTTCATCCATCGGCCGGGCCCCTCCCCGGACCCCCCCCCCCCCCCCCCCCCCCCCCCCCCCCCCCCCCCGTCCTCAACCCCCAGTGATGTGGCACTGAAGGGACTCTGGCCCAGAGGAGACCGGGGTTTGAGGTCTAGCTTAGGGCCGTGAGCTGTGAGACTGGCACGCGTCTGCCCATCTCTGGACCTCGGCTTCGGCCTCCAGACTGCAGGGTCTCTGCAGTGGGCCCCCGCCCACAAGGCTCCCCGGTCCCTCGTGGGGAGTCCACCTCCCACGGCCACGCTCCCCATTACACGGGGTGGCCCTATGGCCTGCAGAGGCTGAGGCCCGCGGAGGGGCGTGGCCATGGCACACAGCCCCGCCCCCGCCCCACCCTCCCCGCGGATCCCCAGCCCACAAGCACCAGGCTGCCGGGAGCCCTGAGGGCTGATGCGCCTGGCAGCGAGCTGTGGAGAGGGGCAGGTGCTCCCAGTTTTTGCTTCCTGCAGGGCACCCGAGCCACACAGATGGGGGACCGGGGTCATGTGGAGGGGGATTGGGGTGCGGAGCTTAGGGCGGAGAAGGATGGCCTCCAGGCCAGGACAGACTCCAACCCTCCCCCTCCAACAGGCTCCAGGCTTGGACTGGCTGCTTCTCTCCCTGCCCACGAAGTGGGGGTGAAAAGGAAGGCCCCGCCCTTTGAGGACATGGGGCGAGGCAGTGGGGTGGGAGAGGCCCAGGGGGAGAGGAGGAGAGGGGAGGGGAGGGGAGGGGGGAGGAGGGGAGGCGGGCAGAGCTGGACTCACCACCTGGAGGCCCTGGGGGCTGGAAAGGGTCCCTCTGGGCTCAGGGATGGGCTGCAGGGGTGCTTGGCCTCTGTCTCCACACTGGCCCTGGGCAGCCACTGGGCTTCAGGACCCCATGCACCCCTTCCAGAGCCTCCCCAGGCCAGGGCTCCGTGCAGACCCAGAGCCAGCCTGGGCTGGAGGGCTGACTTGTGCCCTGGCTTCAGCCCTCATGGGGACTCCAGTCCCAGGGGACATGCCAGGAGGACGTGCACTGCCCAGTGCTGGCCCAAGAGCATGTCCAGGACCGAGCGGTGGAGCCCCTCCCGCAGGGGACACTGGACTTTGATTGGAAGGGAACCATCAGGCCACCCCAGCCAAGCAGAGCGGGACTGGCAAGGCGGGCATGGCTGGGAGGGAAATTGAGACCCGATGCCAAAATGCTCAGAAAAGCCCAGCCTTGATCGGATGGGCTTTGCTGGAGACCCACCCCAAGTGGGAATACATCAGTGATTAGGCCTGAAAGCTCGGGCCATTTAGCTTTTATTCGATTGACAGAGAGGCCCTCTGTGCCCTCTGCTTTTTGCCGCTTGATTATATGTCTGTGCTCAAAATACGGCTCCTGGAATGCAGGCGGCCGGCAGGACTCACTGGGATGGAAATCAATTTGATTAGTGAGCAGTCCAATACCGTGAGGACTGAGGCTGTGATCCAGGCGGAAGCCAGCTCCGCAGACGTGGACCTTTCTGAGGACACGCCTGTGTGGAGGGACCCACGCAGAGGGAGCCATGGCTGGGGGTGGGTGGGCCCCCTGGCAGCGCCCGGGGCCGGTGGAGTAGAAGGCTCCCTGCTGCTTTCTCCCTCCTTGGCCTGACGTGCACTCAGCTCCTCTGGGCCTCAGTTTCCCCCTCCATCAAATGGGATCTGGCTGCCACGAAGGGGCCACGCTCACACGGTCCACAGTGGTGCATGGTGCAGAGTGTACATTCAGTCAATGCTGGCCGGGCGGGTTCTGCTCAGGCAGGGCAAGAACCCAGTTCCCCGGCCCGCATACACTCGGACCCCTGAAGGAGGCCAGTGGGGGATTCTGTACCCAGAATCCAGGAAAAGCTGGGTCCAGCAGCCAGAACCAATTACCTGAGAGACAAGGGGGGTGGACGCTGAGTGGGGACAAGCCCTGTGTGGCCAGGGCTTATGCTCCATGAGCCTCGGCCTGGCCACTCTGAACCTTAGTCTCCTCCTCTGTAAAGGGAGCAGTAACTCTCACCTTGAAGCTGTCTCAGGAGGGGGGACAATGTCCTTCAGGCCTGCAGTACATTATAGGAGCATGGTCACAGCGGCCTCCCCTCCGGTCCTCCTCTGCTGAAGGCAGGGGTGTGAAGGGTCTGACCCTCAGCCTTCACCTCTCCATGGAGGTGGGTGCCTCTCTGAACTGCCTTCTCCTGGTGATCCCTCCAGCAGAGGGATCCAGGGTCCAGGCACTTGCAGGCCCGGGTCAGGGAGGCAGGCTGGCTTCACACCTCCTCCCCATTCCTGCACCGGAGGCACGCTCTTGCCTACACACAGCACAGGGCAGCCCCAGGGCTCCCCAGGTAGGCCTGGCACGTGTGGGCCCCTGGCAGGACGCGGCCAGGCCTCCCCCAGATGTTCAGCACCTCTGTGCTGGTCCCCACAAGGCGCCCTGGGCAAAGGCAGCTCCTGGGCACATGATGTGGGGGCACAGAATGGGAACTGGACAGCCCCCTTTATCCCCTCGGCCAGGCGCCCTTGTGCAGTGGGCAGCCTGCATGCATGTGCACTGCGGCCCAGCTCTCCGGAGCCAGACAGGCTTGCCCCAGGGTCCCAGCTCCACTACACCTGTGTGAGATTTTGTGAAATAACCATTTCTACCTTACTGGGGTGGCATGGGAATCGGGAATCATCTCTCCGTTTGGTATTTATAGGGCACCGACTGCATGCACCAAACGAAGTGGCTGGTGGGGGGGGGAACGGGGGCTGCCACCCTCGGAGCCTCGTGCTGAGTGCCGTCCCCTGGCCTGCTCTTCCTCACGCGCCGGAGGAAGCGGTGACAGTCTCCACGTAACAGACAGGGTCACCCGAGGCCGCGGACGCTGGCTCCCTCCTCTCGTGCCGCGGGCCTGCCAGGCGGTGCTGCCACGGACCTAGCAGTGGCTCTCCGCCGTATCCGCCCCAACGAGCTGCCGGCCGAGGTCGAGACAAACACCCGTCCTCCCTCGTTCGCGGCAGCACCATTCACGGCGGCCAGAAGGTAGAAACCGCCCACGTGGCCATCAGCAGACGAGGGGTTGACCAAAACGGGGTCCCCCTGGCGACGGACCGCTCCCGGCCTGGGAAAGGAGGGAAGGGCTGATTCATGCAGCCACGTGGACGAACCTTGAAGACGCGATGCTGAGTGAGAGGAGCCGCACGTGGGAGGACACGCATCGTGACTCCACTTATGCCAAACTCCCTGGACAGGCAACTCCCCAGAGAGACGGCGGGGCGGGGGCAGGGGCGCGGCGGCTGAATGGGCACACGGCCCCGCGTCGGGGGAAACGTGCTGCAGCTGGACAGGGGTGTTGGTGCATAGCATCGTTAGGAACGTACATGAGGCCACTGGATCGCACAGTTTATAATGGTTAAAATGGTGAGTTTTATCTTTTGTGTATTTGCCACAACTTGAAAAGTAACTCGTCATGGCCAGTGGGCGGTGGAGCTGAGCCCAAATAGGGGCTCGGTGCGAGGGGCCCCACGTCACCAGCGTGGGCTTGCAGGTGGGGGCCCATCGGCCGCTGGGGCTCCGAGCGCTGAGAGCAGACTGGTGCGGGAGCGGGGGTGTCCCGGCAGGGGTGAGGTGTGGTTCTGCGCCGTTGAGCCCACGTCTGCAGCGGGAGGTCTGGGCTGGAAAGTCCACCCCAGTCAGCCAGAGGTGCTGACCCTGCTCAGGCAGGCAGCTAGAGACAGAAGCCCGGCCCGCCCAGGGGCAGGGGTGCAGCAGGTGGCCCAGGGGCGCAGGAGGGAGGCACGGTGGAGCACAGAGCCGGCTTGGGCACTCTGGTCCCAGAAGGGGCTACCTGACCCCTTCCAGCCCAGGAGTGACCTGGGTGAGGAGGGGCTTCTGGGGAAACTTCCAGAAACCGGGGGAAGAGAGGGGAGGCGACAAGGCCAGAGAGATAGAGGGCAAGGCCAAGGGGAAGGCATCGAAGAGCCGGTAGACTGCCCATCCCAGTGCCCCCCACGATGTCCCCACATGCCCTCCCACCCACCCCCAAGGTCAGCCATCCATTCGTGAGCCCCAACCCCTGCAGACTGTGGGAGGAAGGTGCTCCGTCCCCCCCACCCCCTCGCCGCCCAGGCCCATCACCCGTCCTGTCCCCTTTACAGAGAGGGCCCGTGGGCCGCCCCCAGCTACACAGATGCGTGGAGGAGAAGCCAGCATCCTTCCCCAAGTCCAGTGTCCAGGGTGGGCCCACGATGTGTTTGCCGGACACCCTGGCACGTGTCCAGGCAGGGAGAGAGCAGAGGCTCCATGGCATTCTGTGCAGCGGTCGAGGGCCAGGAAAGGCTTCCTGTGGGGGTGCCCCAGAGCGGGCGCTGAAGGACGTCAGGGCAGAGGCACAGCCGGAACAAAGATGGGGTGCCCAGAGCCGGCCGGGGGGCCCAGCCCCGGAGAGAGGGTATGTCCTGCGGCCTTGAATGCCGGGCCCACGACACCCCTGGTCCCCGTCAGACTCCCAGGCTGGTTCTGGGGTTGTGCTCCCCGAGAGAGAGCCCTGGGCAGGCCTGCTGGGGCGGGGGGGCGGGGGGGGGGGGGGGGGGGGGGGGGGGCGGCCCCAGGAGCCACAGCTGTGCGTGTGAGTCCCGGAACCTTCTGTGCTGCTCTGAGTCGTGTGTTCCCTGCATTTGTATTTCGAGGAGCAGATGGTGGGCACAGTAACACTTTAAATTAAGGATTCTAGAAGCACATTAAATTTAGATTTAATAAGACAGTTATTGTATGGAAATTAAAGACCCATTGATTATTCTTTGGTTATTGAGATCCATGCACTTACCGCATTCGTCACCCGGATTGCACGTGAGTCAGCCTCCGTGGCCACCTGCCCTGCCCCCCACCTCTAGTTTCCAGAGCCCGGTCCCTCCAGGCTGGCCTGGAGGACGTGGTGGACTCCTGCAGGAGAGAGGGATTTGCGGGGTGGGGGGGGGAGGGGGGGGGACGGTGTAGGTGGCGGCCTGGAGGCTGGGGGGAGGCCGGCCTGGGAGGGGAGCCCACTGTGGGACTGGGCAGGTCAGCGGGGTGGGGGACACTTTCTGGCCTTGGCCTGTCCCTCCCAGCGCTGGCTCTTCAGGCTGTCCCCCCTGCCTGCCCAGTGGGGGTGGAAGAGCTGGGGGAAAGGGTGATTCTGGGAGCAGGCCACCCCCCACCCCCCAGTCCCCAGTGGGCCCCCACTTCCCCTCAAGCCAGGGGCTGGAATCTGCTGAGTGCCTGGTGATCTTCTGTGGCCTCAGTAAATCTGGTCACTCGGTCCCCGCTGAGAAGTGGAGGTTCCTCTGGTCTCCAGGCTGCAGGAAACCAGCTTCCCACCCCGAGCCGATGAACACCCCTCGCTACAGTTCCGGTAACTGGCAGCCGTGCTATCGATAATCAATCCCTTTGGCCCTAAAAATGGACGTTTCTCACCTGCTCCAGTGGCCTCTGCCGGCAGCCTGGCGGGGGGGGGGGGGGGCGGGGGGTGTCTGAGCACAGCTTGCGGTCCCTGCAGCTGCCCAGTGAGGCTGGGCAGGGGGCCGGGGGTCCGGCGTCAACCTAGGGGCTGCAGCCTTCCCTCCATGAAGGGGGCCGATTGGCTCAACGCTTGCCCCTTTGTCACCTCCAAGAACGGACGTCGCGATGAAGGAGTGGGAGGGTCCGGAGGGAGGTAGCCGCCCCCTGGTGTCTACCAAGCAGGACCTCTCAGGGCAAGGGCAAAATTTGGGCACTCGATCCACCCTGCAGCAGGTGGGTGCTCCCAAGGGTCTGTCACCCCTGGCTAAGGTGGCCAGATTTATCAAATAAAATACATAACCTAATTAAATCTGAATTTCACACACAAATAATTTTTTGGTATGTCCCATGCAATTGTGGGATGTTCTTATACTTAAAAAAATCACTATTTATTTGAAATTCAGAATTAACTGAGCATTCTGTATTTTACCTGGTAGCCCCCTTTCCCCCCTACTGGCTCCTCCTGCCCCTGACCCAGGCTCCCTGCCCTCCTGTGGCCCTGGCTCCTGTGCTCTGACCCATCGGCCTTCTCTCCGTCTCTGCCACAGGACCTTTGCCCATGCCAGTCCCTCCGCCAAGGCCATCCTTCCCTTTTGCCTTGGCTGCCCCACTGAGCCTACAGCCCAGGCTCAGGTATCCCTCGCTGGGACGGCCTGGGGCGGCCTCCTGGGAGGGGCAGTGGCCTCAGCCCAGCTAGTAGCCGGGGGTACTTGTTAGTGGCCCTCGCACGGCTTAAGATCAAGACCTTGTCTGCCCCTGTCTAGCCCTAGGTTGGGCTAGCCCTGCTCTGGGGGCGCCCTGCCGACCATGGGGCAGGAACTGGCCTTTTGAGGGTCTGTTTCCTCGTTTGTAAAGGGGGGACGGTGCCCACGTGAGAAATCTGGTTTCTGGTGAGGGCAGCAGAAGCCACCCTGGCTGCTTTTCTTAGGGGACGGTGGGGACCCCGAGGGTCCAAGGGGAGATGGCAGGAGGGGCCCAGGAGAGCCCAGCAGGATTGGGGGACCTGCCCCTCACCCTGCCCCCCACCCTGCCTCTTCTTGAAAATGCAGGGGGAGGTGGGGAGGTCTCTGCTTCCAGCTGGATGCCCAGGGAAGAGAGGTCCCCAACACACAGGGGGACCCCCAAACTGGGAAGAGGGCAGGGGTCAGCATGAGGCATCTCTGTGTGACTGGGAGGACCAACTAGGACGAGGCCGCCTGCCCGGTGGTCTGACCTTCAGGCAGGGGAGGGGGAAGGGAAGGGGCTGCCTGCTTCCACCAGAACTGGCCCGGCACTGGGCTCTTTGGACCAAGGTCAAGGTATAAGGCAACACTATTTACTCTCAACGCTGTTTCTGAATCTATGATTTCATTGTGTTTTTTCACAAATTACAAAATAATTACAACGACTGGTAACCAGAGCAGCCGTGCCTTGAGCACTTGCTCTGTACCCGGAGGGAGCCAGGGGCCCAGACCCAGGAAACCTCCCTGTAACCCACAGCACCTGTCCTGCTTGTGGGGCTCCCATCCCCTCTGGGGCTCCCCAGCAGTCCCTGAAGGGGCCACCTCCTCAGAGCTCTGCACCTCCTGCTGGGGTCACAGTCCCCGTGTCCCTGAGCTACAGAGTTGGTTTCCTCCAGGCCTATGGGGACCTGGGGTAGGGCGTGGGGAAGGCTGGGGGCACCCAGCACTGGCCCTTCTAAGAATGAGGACATTGGGCCACAGGGGAAACCTGCCCAGGAGGGGCCCCTGCTGAACCAGCTTGCAGATTAGGAAGCTGAGGCCAGGAAAAGAGGCCAGGAGGAAGCCCAGGGCCCCCGGCCCTTCCCATCTCTCTCTGCTCCCTCCTCTGCCCCGCTCCATCTCCCACCCCACATTGGAGTCCCCTCACCCTCCTGGCGGCCTGTGGAACCTCATGGGGTTCTCCCCGCGCTGCCCCCCATTCCTCCCACACGCACTGAGACCCCGCTGCACGCTGAGGCCTGTGCCCAGACGGGCTCCCTGGGTCCCGGGCTGTCTGGGGGCAGCTGGACACACACACACACACATCGGCTCGAGCACTCAGGGAGACGCCCTCCCCCTCCGTGGGAGACGGGTGGGCAGCAGCGTGATGCGGCTTCCGTAGACAGTGGTGCCAGGACAGAGGCTGGGAGGCCAGAGAGGTTGCCCTACAGTCCTTCCCAGACGAGGTTGGTCAGCTCAGCCCACACGGAGGCCCACCTGGGAGGACAGATAGAGAAGAGAGCCCCAGCAGGGGGTCCAAGGCCCCTCCCCGAGATCTCCAGGTGCCCACCACCCTGGGGCCCGGAGGGCGGCGGCACCGACCGTCCGCAGAGGTGGGAAGGGGGCAAGCCTGGAGGGTCTGGGCGCCAGCCGGGCACCAGAGCCCAGGCCAGGCTGCCAGGGTGGACGGGTGGGAGGGGAGGCCCCCCAGCACCCCAGCCCCCGGCAGATGCGCCTTCTGCGTCTCCGCCTTGCCTGCCTTCTCCCGGTCGGGATCTGCCCGTGGGCACTGCTCACTTCTTCTGTTTAACCAGCGCGGCTTCGGCTGGGAAGCTGTCGGCGGCAGTCTGCAAACATCCCTCCCCGCTCCGCCGTGCCGCCTGCCAAGCGCCACCAGCCGACAGCTTGGCTGGCAGTCGGCTCGCACAGGCTGCCTGGCCTGGCACCGGGCTTCTCGCGCCGGTGACCCGGGAGGGCTGTCCCCTGCTGCGCTCTGGGTCTTGCAGACTCACCGCCGGGCCCCGGCCCCCAACATATCCCCTGGCCTCGTCCCCAGGGCAGCCTCTGCAGACCCGGGAAGATGGGGAACCCCGAGGCTCGGAGATGCTGTGGGAGGAATTACAGAACTCTGGGGAGACAGGAGGTGTGGGAAGAGATGAGAAGCTCTAGGAGCGAGCGAGTGTCCCCGAGGTTTGGGGGACAGACCACCTCTTGAGGTCAACCTTGTGCCAATGCCCGAGTCCCCTCCTTCCCGAGACACTTCTGCCGACACCCGCCCTGGCTAGAGGGGGCCCTAGGCCCAGGACCTTCTCAGCGGAGCTGGACCCTTCGGGAAGGAGGTCTGCACGGCACCGACTGCAGGATAGGACCCTGTGGGCATGAGGGGTTGGCTCGGTCTCACCCGATCAGAGCCTGGGGCATGCTGGCAGGGCAGCCTCTGGGGGGACCGGAGCCCCAGCCCCACCACTGTCCTACAGCCCAGACTCCCCTGGCTGGAGGGAGAGGTTTGGGACTGCTGGGGAACACCCCCCCCATTCTGGTGTCTGGACCCCCCCGGCCTCCGACAGCCCCCAGGCCCCCAGGAGCGTCCACGCTACCTCTCCGCGCTCAGCCTTCAGGACCGGATTGCACAATTCAAAATTAATAATCCTGCCGTCTCATGGCCCCACAATTAAGTGTCTGTTCATCCCGATTATTGTCAGAGAGTGATTTGTTGTTCTCCGGGCAGTAAAGATCAACGTGCCCGAGGCAGGGTCTGGGAGCAGCTCATACCCCGCCGCCAGCAGCCTGTGCCCCTCTCAGGCTGGTGGGCCCCCAGCCTTGGCTTTCTGTGCAGACGCCCCGGGGGCGCGGAGGAGCACTGGGACTTTCTCGCTGCCTTTGGGGGCTGCCGGGCAGGGGGGCAGGGAGAGCTGCAGGCACCTGGACGCTGGGCTGGCCTCGGGCTCAGGGGCTCCCGGAGGGCAGTGCCCTCAGCACCTGTACACACACACACACACACACACACACACGTGAACATAGCGTGTTAAGGGTGGCTCTCCAGGGCTGGGGGTCTTCGGTTAGGAGCCCCCACCTGAGCCTCAGTTTCTCCACCCTCCGGAAGGGGCTGATGATCCCCCACGCCCTGTCTCCTGTGGCTGAGGGACAGAGAGAGGTTCTGCCGAATGGTGGGTGGAGGGGCAATGTGCTAGACCACGGTCAGTGGCCTGCCCTGGGGTCCCTCCCCACCTGTGTCTGGGTCCCTGCCTCCTGAGACCCCTGGTCCATGAACCAGGCCATTGGGGAGCAGCCTCTGAGGCTCCAGGAGCTTGTGAGGGCCTGAGGCCCAGGGCTCGGTTGTGCAGCAGAGGACAACCGCAAAGCCCCTCACCAGTGTTCCTGGGGGAGGAAGCAAGGCCCAGAGGCGCTCAGGTCCTGGAGGAGCCGGGCTGGCCTGCCTGGGCACCAAAGCCCCGCCCTCTACCCTCCGCCCCAGGCCAGAGGTCACCTAAGGGACCTGCCTCACCATCCCCGAGGGCTCCAAGGGGCACCCGGATGGAGGAGGAGGGCCCCCTCGGGCTGACAGTGAGTCCCCGGTGGTGGGAAGAGCAGAAGCCCCCTGCACACCCTGAGCGCTCCCCGTGAGGAAGGAGGGAGCCACCCGAGGGCCTGCAGGGCCCTGAGCCTGCCGGGGGCCGCCCTGCACCTTGCTGGGTGGGAGCTGTGTCCACACGGCCCCGTCCCGTGCCTGCACGTCTAGCCCTAGGCATAATCCATATTCCTTTGAGCGTTTAAAAATTAGGGCCAAAATATACATAAAAGATTTTTTTTGAGGGATGAGAAAATGTGAAATAATGAGCTAACAAAAGGCATTTGGTCAAACATAATCTTCTAACAAGAATTGACTTTAAAATCATGGTTATTAACCATATTTCCTTTCAGGAGCAGCTAAAGACGCTGCAGAAGGTGAAGCAATTAATGTCTACTTTTATATTGCACATTTTAGCCCAGCGAACCACTAACGAGGTGGCGGCGTTAACCTGAGGCACTCGGCAAGCAGCCGTGGCCACTCTGGGGATGATCGCCGGACCGCCCCACGGTGCCGCTCAGCCAGGTGCAACCCGCGGGGCTGTGCCCCCCCAGGAGGGACGGGCGAGGGCGTGGGCTGCCAGAGCCCCGGGCCTGCGTGTCCAGCAGCTCCGGAGACACGGGGGTCGGGCAACTGTTCAGGAGAAGGGGGGCTCAGCCTGCGGTGGGGTCAGAGGTGAGGGCTGCCCGGAGCCATGATGAGAGGTCAGAGTGGGGCTGGGACCTCTGTCCCGGCGCCAGGCCCTGGACCCAGCTCAGCTAACGTGCTTCCTCCCAGCTGCCCCACTTCGGGGTGGCGGGGGGACTCGGAAGTCAGGGCGCTGAGCGGGGCTCAGGCTCAGAGCTGGCCGGCCAGCTTTGCTCCGGTCCAGTCTGACCCCGAAGCCAGCACTCCTGCCTCTCCCTGGGCCTCAGCCTCCCCACTAGGAGCCACTGCCAGGCGTCTCCTGCCCTTACCGGCCGCCGGCATTGGCTGGGACGGGGACACTGGGCCGGGGGAGAGGCTGCACGGGACTCTCTCCAGGCCTGGCCACCTTGCCATCCCCCCAGCAGCCCCCCTGTAGGCTCTGTGCCTCACTTTCCCCTGGGCAGGGGTGGGGGGTGGGGGTGGGCAGGGGAGAAGGGGCAGGAGTGACAGCCTGTGGACACCCTGGTGCTGGCCTCTCAGCCGCTGACACCTGTGGGGGAGGCAGCTTTGAGGTGAGGGCCGCGGGGCCCAAGAGGACAGCCCGGGGCTCGTGGCCTGGGGGCAGGAGACAGGCCTGCTTTAAGAGCCGTGGACAAGTTCTCTGGGCCTGGGAGAAAGGGACGCCTGCCACCACCCCCAGCCCCAGGCGAGTGCTGGACTCACCTCCACACGCTTCTTCCCTGGATTGTCTGGTCCCAGAGGGCCAGGGCGAGGGGCTAGTGCATTTCCTGCAACTCGACCCCTTTAAGTACGAAACCCTGAGAAATGTTTGTGTTGAGAACTCTTGTAAACGTCATCTCCGGGGCCCTACCTTCTCAGGAGGCCCCCTGAGCCTCATCTCAGGAAGCCGCTGTGGACCGGCCATCTGGGGCCAGCCTGGGATCCCCGCTCCTGGTCCCTCTGCCTGCCCTGCTTCTCAGCCACCCCCAGGCACCCCAGCCGCAGATGCTCTCTCCCGGTGAGAAAGTCACACCACTTTGGGTCAGCTCCCCATCTCCTCCTCCGGGCCCTGCTGCCCCTGGGGGGGCGTGGGGTTGGGACGGGCACCCTCAGTCCGCCTTCGGCCCCTCCTCCCTCCAGGGGCAGGTGGTGGGAGCGGAAGGGGTCCCGGGGCCGCAGCCCCCACGTCGTGCTGCGGGGTCTTCCACCAACAAGACTCAGATGGATCAGAGACGGGTCTGCGAAGTCTCATACCTATAACTTTAAATTAAAAAAGCCATGTGCTGTTTATGGTTCTGCCGGCAGCTCTCCGCAGCCCCATAAAGATCATATTATAGTACAAGCCATTATGTGCCGGCTTACTATATATATATTTCTAAATGGTTCGGCAAACAGCGGCCTCCTTATGGGCAGGGAAGGAGAACTGGTTCATTTGGGGTAACAAATGATCCTTGATTTGATTTTAAATGCAGTGACAGCCAAATTTATTTCTTATTTAATCACTTCCCTGTGCTGTTGAGAACAGGGTGATATTAAACTCCACAACGCACAGCAGACTCTGGAATCCGCCGAAAGAGGCACGCGAATAGATTATGTTTATAGGGCAGAGCGAGTTGTGGAGCGGGGCACATAACCAGAATGGGTATTTTTGTCATTTATACAGTGGCTTACATCATTATTTCTTCCTGCTTCCAATTTTTCAGTAATAAAAATATAGGCAATGTGATTCTCTTTGCATTACAGATAAACCATCTTGATTCTTTATTAAATATTTGTATTAATCTCAAGCACTACAAAGCGTTTGTGCAGATAAGTCAGGCTCCGAGCAGCCATTCTCCTCCGCTAGCTCTCCAGGAAGCGGCCCCTTTATGAGCGCGCAGTCCCAGAGAAGAAGGTTTCCATACTCTCCGCCAGGTTCCCCTCCGTCCCTGCTTTATGGCCGTGCATGTGCGCCACGCTCAGCACATATTTGTTCCTCAAGATCCAACGGTTTGGGCAATCACTCCGCAGTCCCCAGTTTTCTGTTCTATTTAATTAGGAATTACCGCTCTGGAATCACTCACGGGCACCAGCTGGGACCCCGCGACCCCTCTCGGCTGCACCGGGGGCTCCGGGAGTGACCTGGGCTGGGCAGCACTCAGGTGTTTGGGCCACAGAGCGATGGGGGCCGGGTCTGAGGGGGGGGCAGCCAGAGTCTGCTGCAGCGGGGCTCCTGGTCTTGGGGGTGGGGAAGACAGGGTGCCGGCTCTGGCCGGCTCCTTCCTGGGTGGCCTGGGGTGAGTTTGCCTGCCCTCTCGCCATGGTGCAGGGGACACGTGGGTGACAGGGCTGGGATCACAGTTGGGACGACTTCTTGCTGGGGGAATTCCTCCAGCCCCTGCCGTGGACCCACCCCAGAGCTGGGATGGTCACCTTCCTGGGAGGCCGTAGGAGGTGATGTCCTGTAACATGAAAGAAAGGAGGGTCCCTCGGCCCCCAGCTGCCCTCCATGTCTTCCCTCCACCCTCTCTGATTCGATTGCTCCCACGGGGATGGGTCAACGCTGCCTCGGGTGGCTCAGGCTCTGATGACAGCACAACAGTGGGGACCCCTCTGGGTGGTCCTGGAGGGCGTCTGCTCTTGGATGGGGTGCGGGTCTCAGCCTATCCCTGCTCGGGGGTGCACCTGTGAGGGGCAGGTGGCTGGGCCTGGGGCCCTGGAGACTCCAAGGGTCTCTCAGACTGGATGGGGGTTCCGATGGCTCCGGGGGTGTGGCGAGGGAGCCCACTGGTGGTCAGTGGAGGGCAGAGGGCATGTGGTTTTGCTGCAACCACTAAGGACGCTGTTATTCACACTCCGTGCCGCCGAGACACAGCCACCGCTGGACCCCCTTCGCAGTCCAAGCGAACTCCCCACCCCCTTGCTTACCAATCTGACCTGGGAATGCCAAGTACCTGTGGCCCCTCACCTCTGGACCCTTGGCAGGCTCGGGCTGGGGGCTCTCTAATCTCTAACCCTCGAATCCTCCACTGACTCCACGTTCAGGGACGGTGGGAGGCTCAGGTCGGGTCCTGACTCTGCCAGGCAGGTCTGAAGGCCTCAGACAAGCCCCAACCTCTACACCCACCTTCTGGCCTGGCAGGGCTGCTGGGGGTCCTAGTGAGAGTGGGTAAGCCATGGTGAAGGGGCCCTGTCCCTCGATCCCCAGAAGTACACCCCAGGTCCACCTTGACCAGATAAGGCTGGAAGAGCCGTCTGGGAAGGCTTCATGGAGGAGGAGCTCTGGAGAAGGCCCTGTGTCCAGCATGAGTCAGGCCAGGGAGGGGACAAGCCTGGAGGGGGCAGTGCCCGGGCAGGGGGTGGAGCAGGGGGGTGGATGGTGGGGTGGAGCTGATGGAAGCGTCCCCGAATGCCAGGCTGCAGAGCCGGCATGACTACCCAGGGAAGGTGTCATGCCCACAGCTCCCCGTGGACCCCGTGCTGGGAGGACACTTAGGAAGCAGCGCTTGGAGCCAGGACTGGTCCAGCACCGGACCACACGCCAGGACCCAGCACGAGATCTTCAAAGCTACAGGTGTCTCCAAGACAATCTTTGAGGTGGAGAAGGGGCAGAGCGAGTCTCGAACCTGGGTCAGTCCTGAGCCTGGGGCTGCCCGGACCCAGAGGAAGGAGGGGTGACTGGAACCACTGCCCAGTCCAGCCCAGGGGGTCAGCCATGGGCAGGTGTGAGCTCTGGGGGGCTCCTGGTGCCCCGGTCCAGAGCAGGTGGGACCCACCTCCTTTGCTTACGGACGACCAAGGTATCCTTGGGGCCTGGGCCGCCGACAGTGTGTGTCTGGGGTTGGTTGGCGTCCGAGAACTTCGCTGCCTCTGCAGAAAGTGCCTGCATGGAGGAGGGAGGGCGGACAGGCCGGCTGGCCAGGCACCAAGGGGACGCCGTGTTCCCACCACCTCCTCGGCAGGGACCTGATCTGAATGCAGCCTGGGCAGCGCAGGGCCTCCATGTCCAGCGGGGGCCGGGCCAGGTGGGGCATGGGGCGGGGGGGTGGGGGGGAGGGGGGCTGGGGGAGGGGAAGAGTGGGGGAGGGGAGGGGGAGGGTGGCTGGGGGTGGGGAGGGGTGGGAGGTGGGGAGAGGGTGGCTGGGACCTCCCAATGGCCACCCCCGCCCTGAGCCCCATGACCATCCCAGGGAGGCCCCCATCCATGGCAGAATTGGATGACTGAAGTGGGGACCCCTCCAAGTCCTGCCACCTCCCTAAAATCTCGGTCCTGTTGGAAGAATGGGAGGTTGGGTGGGGGTGCAAGCCGCCGCTGCTCCATCTCTGTGCCTCCGTGTTTCCACCTCTTGGTGGGACTTGTTGCCCCGGGAGGGAGTGGTGATCACATGAGTGACAAGGGCCTAGCACAGCCAGGTGGGTGCCCACTGCAGCAGGTGGGGGACCGAGGTCACCTGCACTCGGGGCCCCTGTGTCCTCCTGAGTCTCCACTCACCCCTTCACTGCAGCCTGGCACGTCCCCCCCAGCCTGGCTCCGTTGCTGTATAGACTGGGGCTCAGGGTGCAGAAGGGCCGAGGGGCCCGGGTGCATGTCCTGCCTCCTCTACCCGGGGGCCGTATGACCAGGGGGCACTCCCCATCCTTACCCATGAAAGCAGAATGCTACTCGGGTGTCCTGGCACTGAGCGGGGTGTGGGTGGGCCAGGCCTCCTGGCTCTCCGCACAGGGACAAGATGAAGATGGGCCGACACTGTATCCCTAGAGGGTTCCACGTGGCCCCCAGTTGGGACAGACCGTTGCCACCTGGGTTGTGTGCCAGATCCCCAGCCGGCTGAGAGGCCCCTGTGCTGAGCCTGCGGGTTCCTGACTCATTTACAACTGGGCATCCCTGGAATTAATGCTTCTGGTGGTTGCACACAAACCCAATGGGAGGAGGAGGATTTGTGAGGCCCCTGGGGGCTCCCTCAACCCCCATAGGAGTGGCCCCCCAAGGCAGCCAGCCTCCCTCTCCCCATCCTGGGGCCAGGTACTGGGCTGGACTGAGCCCCAGGACCCCCGAGGGTGGGAAAGCCACGGGGCAGCCCACAGAGTCCCAGGATCTGCAGGGAGGTTCTGGGGTGAACCCTGCAGATCACCTCACCCATGAGCCTCAGTTTCCCAGAGGCCCTGATGGGAATGCACAGGGGGGCGGCTGTGTAACCCTCATGTCCACCCTCCCTGGTGCTGTGGAGGCCAGCTGTCATCCCCCCACACACATACCTCCTCCGTGGAGGCTGCTCCAAGCCCTGACCACCCCCATGGCTGTAGAGCGAGGGCTCTTCCGGGCCACCCTCACAGCATGTCCTCGGGCTAGGACCTGTGGGGCCTCCGTTTCTCCTAATCTGGACGTGATGTCTATGGAGCCAGGCCCGGGTGTCTGAGGTCTCATCCGCTGAGGGTTGGGGTGACCCAGGGCTCTCTCAGGGGTGGGGGGGCAACAAATATGTGGGAGAGGAGTCAGCAAGCCCCTGTGGTTAGACCTCACTGGAAGAGGCCGCACGTTGCTTGGAAGAAATTAATTTTGTTTTGTTCACATCCTGCTGACAGTGTATTTGCCTGGCACCTCTAAGGGGCTCTCGATGGTTCTGGTTTCTGGGATGTTGTAATAGAAGTTTTGAAATATTCCAGCCACCCCAGGGAATCGTGGGTCCTGTGGGCCTGAGCCCTGGGCTGGCTGTGCCCTCCACCCCCTCCCCCTGCCCCAGGGCGAGGGTGCAGGACTCTCCCTGTTGTCACCCCCCCCCCCAGGTCGAGGCCCAGCCCCCTCGGTAGCACCTGCACTGAGCTATGGCAGCCACAGGTTAGCGCATTCGCCTCTGCCTGGGGGAAGGGAGCGGTCCGTGGGAGGCGGGGACAGAGGCTCAGTCTGGGGAGGTGGAGCGTCCTGGGGACAGGGGGAGGGGCGGCTGCACGAGTGTGTGTCTGACCCTCCGGAGCTGTGCCCTCCAAAACGCTAAGATGATAAATTTTATGTTTTATGTTCTTTACCACAATTAAAAAATATATATTTTAAAAAATGTCTGGGGGGTATAAACAGACCAACATTGAGGGAGTATATCAAAGGGACACAGAGGCCATCCTGAAAGAGCCCCAAGGGGCCCAAACTGGAACAGAGTGAGCAAAACAGGGAGTCGTGTTGGACTCTAAGCCAAAGTGTGACATCGATCTCCAGGGCCCACGCGGGTATACGGAGTGGGAGGGGAGACAGGTCTCCGGTGCGCACCGGGCGTGGGCGGCTGCGGCAAGCCCTGCCCACCGCGCCTCCTCTGGTCACCAAGGTCACCAAGGTCACCACCTGGCCTGTCACTGACGGTGTGCACCTGACACGTGGGCTGAGAAAGGCACCTCAGCTCCGGGGTCTCCCCAAACCGCCGCCCCAGTCCAGTCACGAGGAATCCGTCGCACATATCCCAGCTGAGGCCACGCCACGAAATCCCTGTCCTGTGCTGTCCAAGGCCGTCAAAGTCATCGAAAACGAGGAAAGTCTGAGTGAGCAACTGTCCAGGCCCAGAGCAGCCCCCGACAGACAGCTGCCTGCAGGGTGGGTCTGCGACGGGACCCTGGGCAGGGAAGGGACTTAGGTAAAAACTCAGGAAATCTGATAAAGTGTGCACTTTAATTACTTACGTGGAAAGTGTATTCCTGGGGGTGCTGCCAGGCGCTCTCAGGGAGCATGTGACGGGGGCCTTTGGGGGTCCCTCCAGCCCCAGGCCCCAGGCCAGCTTATGGGCGCATCTCGGCGTCTGAGCCCCGGCTGCGGGCGGGACCGCGGGTCCTGGAGGAGGGGAGCCTGGGTTGGGACACGTGGGCTCGGGGGCCTGTGGGGAGGAGTCAGGTAGACAGAGGGACGGTGCCGGCACTCTGAGAGGGGGTGCAGAGGGAGAGTGACCGGAATAACCACATCTTAACCCATCATAATGTGGACAGTTTTGTTATGAAAAACACCAGAAAGCCATTAATGTAAATCATGAAATATTCAGCAAGGCAGTCACTTAAATGGTTCGTGTTCCCAGAATCGGTGCCGGGTGCTTCCTGCCTCGGGGGCGCCCAGACATCAGCTCTTTTGTGCATGTTCAGAGGTCATTATCTCAGAACTGGGAAGTGTTAGATCATCGCTGCGGATGCTCGCCTCAGAGCAGGGGAAGGAGGTGCTTCCGGGGCCACGGCCACCCTGCCCCGCGCCCCCAGAGGTGCTGTCCTCAGAGGGGGGCTGCCAGGGTGGGGCCCCCTCCGCGGCTCCTGGGCAGCTGGGTCACCTGTGGGAGCCGTCCTCTGCATGAAATTCCTCCCTAAACATACAGCCCAGCCCAGGTCATGCTGACAATAAAGAGAGCTGTCATGATCCCTTGTTTGCACTTTGCTGGCCCCTTCCAGGCCTTTCTTCTTATTTTTTTTTTTTAAAGATTTTATTTATTTACTTGACAGAGAGAGACACAGCAAGAGAGGGAACACAAGCAGGGGGAGTGGGAGAGGGAGAAGCAGGCTTCCCGCTGAGCAGGGAGCCCGATGCGGGGCTCAATCCCAGGACCTTGAGATCATGACCTGAGCCGAAGGCAGACGCTTAACGACTGAGCCGCCCAGGCGTCCCCAGGCCTTTCTTCTGACAGCAGGCTGGGGTTGCACAGCTGGTAGCGTCGAGGCGAGCATTTGGATCCAGATCTGTTTGGCTCCAGAACTGTGCTCTCAACCATCATGCCTGCCCCTGGAAAACTCCCCGCAAGATGAAGCAAAGCAAAAAAACAGGAGGAGGAAAAGAATAGAAGGATGGACCCATTGGGATGGCTGACATCAAACCCAGAAGATGACAGTCTCAGCGAGGATGTGGAAACTGGGAGCCCTTTCGTGCTGTGGGTGCTAATGCCGAGTGGTGTGGCCACCGTGGAAGAAAGGATGGGGGGTCCTCCAAAAACGGAACATAAACCTACCATCTGACCCAGCAATCCCACCTCTGGGTATGCCCCCAGAAGAATTAAAAGCAGGTTTTGAGAAGATATTTGTGCACCCACGTTCATAGCAGCATTATTCAAAACAGCCAAAAAGTAGACACAACCCAAGCGTCCAGTGATGGATGGATGGATGGATGGATGGATGGATGGATGGATGGATAAACAAAATGCAGTTCATCCACACCATGGAATATTATTCAGCCTCAAAAAGTAAGGAATCCCGACACCTGCTACGATGTGGATGAACGTGGAGGACATGGGGCCGAGTGAGATCAGCCCGGCACAGAGGGACTAATCCTGAAGGATCGACTCTCAGGAGGAGTCAGACCCACAGACGCAGGGAGGGGGAGGTTGGGGGCTGGGACCTGGAGTAGGGTGGATGGGTCAATGGTTAGTGGGGACAAGAGGCTCAGTCTGGGAAGATGAACATCATGTTCTAGGGACGGATGTGAATGTGCTTGATGCCCCTGAGCTGTGCACGTAAAAACGGTTAAAATGGTAAATGTTATGTTATATATATTTTACCACAATTTTAAAAATAAAAAATGAGCACATGAGGATGGTGAACAGTGTGGGTGGAGGGGCTGGACAGGATTACCGCAGGCAGGACGGACGGGGAACAGTGGGGTGGGGACGGGGACAGTGGGATGGCCTGAGCTGGGGCAGTGTTTCAGCACCTCGGAGAGAGACACGGCCGCACCTGGAAGGGGGAGGGGTCCGGGTGCAGGAGATGCTGGGGCCTTCCTGACATCTGTCCGCCTGCTCCTCGCTCTGGCAAAGCGGGCAGGTGACATTTCTCAAGGACCTTGCACCTCGGGCTCTGCAGGGCTTCTCCAGCAAGGGGTGGGGGGCCGGTCCTGCCCGAGGCTGTGCACTTGAGGACCACCCCAGCTGGGACAGGCTCTCAGGGGCCTGGGTCCCATCCTGCTCTGTAGTGACTCTGCATGACCTCAGGAAGCCTCCTGTCCATCTAGGGGCCTCTTGACTCTACCCACTGCCACGGAGGCTTCCTGGAACCAGGGCGCCCATCTGAAGACAGGAGAGGTGCAGGTGAGGCTGGGACAGGGGGCGGGGAAGACCTGCCCGCTTCTCTTGTGTGCGGCTGGCCTGAGAGCTCCCGACACCAACATTGTCCGCTGGGGTGGCATGGCCCCAGCCCCTGGGAGAGGCCTGTGTGCTGTTCTTGTCCCTATTGGCACGTATGCCCCGGGCCAGGCCTGGAAACAGCACTCCTGGGCGAGCGGCTCTGCCCCCCAAGCCCCCCCCCCACAGCGCCGATGGCGTCCCTGTGAAACATCACAGCACGTCCCGCAAATGCCAATTCAGCAGAGAGCACACAGCCTTCCGGAAACAAAGCCCCTGGAGGCCCTGGCCACTCAGATTCTCTGTGACAGGATCCCAGGGACAGTTAAAGACGCCTGGTTACGGGAAAGCTGCTCTGGTCCCCGTCAGTGGCTTTCAGCGGGGGTCGGTTGTGCCTTCTGCGCATGCAGCGCGGCCGCCCATCAGAGCATGCCTAGGCGTGGGTACGTCCTGGGTGCGTCCACCCCGGAAGAGTTCCACTCTTTCCTCAATCCCAGCCCTGGGGCCCGCGTGGCGGCACCTCGGTTGTCAGCAGAGGGCCCCGTGGGCCCCTGGAGGTCAAGACCCCAGGCTGGACACACCCTCCGTAGCTCTGTTCTGGAAAAGTGAGACGTGATGTGATGCTCCGAGAGCAGTTCTCAGGGGCCACACCTTGTCAGTGCACGTTATTTCCAGAGTAAACCTGTGTCGTGGCCCTCCCCCATTTCACAGATGAGCAACTGAGGCCCAGAGTGACTTGTTCATTCATTCATTCTTCACTCGTTCAAAACAAACAAGAATGTGGCCGACTGCCTGTTCTCCCACGAGCACTGTATTGGGGCCGGGGTCCAGGAGACAGAGAGGCCTGCCAGTGAGGAGGGAGAGGCAGAAGTGAAGACAGGGAAACGGGAAGGCCGGAGTTCGGATCCAGGGGGACTCACGCCTGGTAGGGGCAGCCAGGGTGGGCTTTGCAGCAGAGGGATGCTTGAGTGTAGTCTCGGGGGTCGTTGGGGGACAGTGCAAGCTGGGGCGGGAGCTTTGTGGGTGCAGAGCATGGGGAAGCCCAGGTGGGTGGGGTGCGGGGCTGGGGGTGAGGGGCTCGGCCCCCTTGGAGGCCGACCCGAGGCCAGGCTGAGGAGGTACCCCCCAGTCTGCGAGATGGCCGTGGTGAGGGCCCTTAGGGTCTGTCTGGCGACAGGCTGGGGGCAGGGAGGCCAGCGCTGAAGAGGGCACCGAGGCTCAGGAAGAGGGATGGGGTCCAAGGAGCTTCCCACCTACCAACAGCCCATCTCTGAAAAGGAGTTCCTTCCAATATGAACAATTATGGAAGGGAGCCATGGCATCTGATTTTCCACTTAAACACGTATTTAGTGAATTGCTATGGTTTATTGGGCGCTTGGAATGGCCTATAATTGCATCAGGTGGTAGAGATCACACTGGGAAGATGCTCCTGGGGACGCTGCTGGGTGGTACCCCTCCTCCGTCTGCTCTGGGGTGCCATCATTCCTGCTCCATGGAAATCGAAGCTCCGAACGACAGGGCCGTGGGTCCTGGTTCTCTGTCTCTCCAGACCTGAGGCTGCAGTGAGGGGCTTAAGAACACTGGCTCTGGCATTGGGTAAGCCTGGGTCAAATCCTGGCTTGAGACCCCTTTTCATAGGTGAGCAATGGAGGCCCGGAGCGACTTGCCTGGGATCCCTCGGTGTCGGGATTTGAACTGGCCTCTGTGAGCTCCTCTGCAAAGCTTCCTGCCTCCTGGGCCGGCTCACGGCTGGTGACACGGTTGTGGCCCCAGGCGTTTAGAGTGACTGCAGGATCTCAGGAGCCGAGGGGCACCTGCTTATAAACTGTGAAGTGCTCAGGGCAAGGGCAGGGGGCGCAGCCAGCTCGCGGCTTATTCAGCGATGCTCCCGTGGGCTGACATGTGGGCTGACTGTGTGTCTGGAGTGCGTGGTGGGGAGGCCCAGCACCCCCACCCGGCCCCCTACAGGGCGGGGACTGGCTCCCGGGGACCGTCTGGGGGACCAGAAAATCACAGCTACTTCATTATTTCAGGGCCTGGAAAATTACTATTCGTGACAGCAAGCTTAAAAATGAAATAATAAGTCTGTCCTTTTAAAAAGCAAATTGTGACACTGGAATATTCATGAGCTGTGACTTCACGGGAATGGCAGCCGGGAGATTAGCATTCGGTTAAGTCAGCAGCACAGGAATTTAGGGAAATGCACTTGTCACTCTGAGGAAACGAGTGATTAATACTTTTCCTGTTTGCAGGGCCCCTAACGGGTGAATTTTTAATGTAATAATTAATTAACCTTGGGACCACTCCTATCTGCCAGGCTCCCAAGGCCTCAGGTCCTCGGGGGCGGGGTGCGGCCGGCTCGCACAAGCCCCGCAGGGTGGGTGCCCGTGACCTCTCGGCTGGGGCTTGAGTAGGGTGCCCCCCAAGCCCGCGCCCGCCCGGGACCTCAGCATGGCCTTACTTGGCCACAGGGTCTTTGCAGATGTGATCAGTTAAGGATCTGGAGATGAGGTCATCCTGGACTGAGGGTGGGCCCTGTATCCCGTGACAGGTGTCCTCTAAGACGAGGAGAGGAGTGGCACGGGGAGGAGAGGGAGATTTGGGACACAGGGAGCAGGGAAGACGGGGCAGCAATGGGTGCGGCGCGTGTCCATGCCGAGGGGCTCCAGCAGCAGGCCGGGACAGACCGTCCCCCACAGAGGGGACCAGCCCTGCCCACACCGTGGCCTCCAGAGCTGGATGAGAGTAGATTCCTGGTGTTGGAAGCCCCTGCTTTGTGGCACACTCCCACACTCGGCGACCTTGGGGGGCGGTGCGGGGCGGAGGGCAGCTGAGCGTGGGGCTGCATCCTGGGAACCAGGAGCCCCCCAGACACCGGCAGCAGGTGCCGGGTGAGGGCTTTTGCGTGAACAGGATAAATGACCAGATGCCCGCCTCTCCTCTCTCTGGGCCTGGGTCTCCCACTGCAGGGTGTTGGCCCAGAGCTGTGCTTTTCGAACTGGGCTCCCCAGGGCACCCACAGGGGTGACAGGGCTGTTGCTTCTTGTTGGGTGCCTCAGGTCCCCCTCAACCACCTCCTCCTACCTCTTGCTATCTGGAGGAGAGCTCACAGTCATCCTTTATGGCCCATTCCCATTACCCTCGCAGGGAGTTGCTGGCCGAGCTGCTGTGCCCTCAGAGTCGGGCACCACCCAGCCGGGCTCCCAGCAGGGGCGCTGAGAGGACTCCCGCTGGGCCCTGCCTGCAGGTCACCCGCCGGCCTGCAGGACCGCGGCTCGCCCCCGCCCTCTAGTGGCCGCCTGGAGGCACCGCTTGGCGGCCGCTGTTGGAAGCTTTGGGTCCCTGCAGGCTGGGCCACCCTGGGGGCCAGGAGGGCCAGGGTGGACGCCCCTCGCAGCCAGACTTGGAGTCCCCCTAGCCAGGAGACGCTCTCCAGCCTTTGCGGCCCAGCCACTGCCTGCTCGGGGCCCAGGACCTGAGTCCGGGCGGGAGCCAGAGGGGGTGGGGACACCATGGGGAGGGAGGTCAACCCCTTGGTACCACCCAGGGCTCTTCCTGGGGACTCTTGGTGCTGGGATGGGAGCCAAGGCTCGTGCTGACTCCCCGTTGGGCCCTGGGCCTGCCACGTTCAGACCAACCGGCCCTTCTTCCTGAGAACACCTCCCAGAGTGGGCGGCCACCTTATTCTTGCTGCACTTCCAGCACACAGTAGGTACTAAATAAACACAGGTGGGGGCGAGGCAGGTGCACCAGGATGAGTCAGGTGCATGATGTGCTTTAGAGACCAGCATCTGTTGGGTGGGGGGGAGGCAGGGGTTAGACACGGGGAGAAGCTCAGCTGGCTGTGGCCAGGCCGGGGGGGAGCCCTAGGGCAGGGGGAGAGGCTGGGTACTTATACGCCACGGCTCAGCCACGGGAGGAGTGTGAACTGTGACCCTGCAAGGCAGCAAAGACAGCTGCTGGCCGCTCCCCAAAGCTGGGTGGCAGTCTTCCCTCTGCGTGTCCACACGTGTCCTAATCCTCACCTGGAAGAGGAAACAGCTCGGTGCATTCAACTGCCTTCCAGCCCTGTCCCCTTGGACAGCCCTGCACATCCACCCCTGCACACAGAGAGCAGAGCTCAACATCCTTCCCTCCCTCCCCTCAGGTGGCAGCACCGCTGTGCACCTTGTCACCCACGCTGGAGGCGCTCACGGCCTCCTTGATTTTGCCCTCACCTACACCTGCCCTCCATCAGACGCATTTCCAAGCCGGGCTCGCCTCTCCTGCCCACAGGACACTGTCTTCACTGTCTTGGTTCAGGCCCTTCGCATCACCCTCCGGAAGGACACAGTAGCTTCCTGGCTTTCTCCTGCATCCAGGCAGCCTCCTGTCCTCCTCCCCACCCCCACCAGAGTCACCACCATCCACACCGCAGCTCCCACGGCCTCCAGTGAGGTCCACTTGCTGTAGCGCAGTTTCCTGTGTCTTCGCCCCACGGGGCCCCTCCAGCCTCCTTCCCTCCCCTCACTGCCACAGTCTCCCAGGTCTCCCAGCCGCTGTGCTGAGAGACCGCCCCTCCTTTCCACATGCCATTGCTCCATTATTCTCCACTTCTCATTCTCAGCCCTCCTATGTCACTGGGTCCCCTAAGCGCCCCTGATGCGCCCCTCCTCTCTGGCTCTTCTTGCCCAGGTGTCCTTCTGTCCCGTAAGCCCTCGTCGGCATAGCCATCAGCTCCTGCGCTGGGACGCCTCTTCCCAGGGCAGAATTCCGGTCTCCGGCCTTAATCATTCCTGCGTGCTCAGTGAGTAGCGGAGGGTCTGACTCATGGAAGCAATTACTAAACACTAGACTGGACAAATGAGATTCGGACATAGTCAGAATGATTCTAGGGGAGAGTGAGGACATGTGTACAGAGCAGCTTGGGAACAGACCCCGGGACGACCTTCCCATTTAGACTGCCAGCCTCCTAGAGCAGGGGCCCTGCGCTGTTCGTCTCTGCTCAGTAACGGAGTTTTGGATGAATGAAGGAGTGAGTGGCTGCAGATCAGTCACCTCGTCTAGCTCTGGCCCAAAGGGCCGCTTCCATACCCGTCATCCTCACAGGGAGTGCGTGCAGAGTCCCCGGGGCAGGTGCCCCAAGCTTCTGCTAGCGGTTCTGCCCCCTGAGCCGAGGGCCGCGCCCCGGAGCCTCTGAGGCAGGGGGTTCAGGTGAGGCGGCGGGACCGCACTCCTAACAAGTTCCCAGGTGCTGCTGTCGCCGGGTTGGGGACCAGCTTTGAGAGATCGCTCCAGAGCAGTGCCGTCCAAAAGAAACGCATTGGCTGCCTCGTGTGCAATTGAAATTTTCTTGTAGACACCTCTTTAAGCAGTAAAAAGAAGCAGGGGAAATTAATCCAGTACTCCCAGACTGTTATTTCAAGACGTAATCAATATAGGGGCGCCTGGGTGGCTCAGACGGTTAAGCGTCTGCCTTCCGCGCAGGTCACGGTCCCAGGGTCCTGGGATCGAGCCCCGCATCGGGCTCCCTGCTCAGCGGGAAGCCTGCTTCTCCCTCTCCCTCTGCCTGCTGCTCCCCCTGCTCGTGCTCTCTCTCTCTCTGTCAAATAAATAAAATCCTTTTTTAAAAAGATGTAATCAATATAAAGATAACATTGAGTATTTTTCATTGCTTTTCCCCGCGAAGTCTTGGAGATCTGTTGTGTATTTTACACTCAGAGCCCACCTAAGAACAGACCACCAAACTCAATGGTCCCGCTTGCCCGTGGCCAGGGCGGCAAAGCGCGGGCAGAAGCGGGATGGATGGAGCAGCAAGAGAACTACAGCTCCCGGCATGCATCGGGCGCTCCCGGTGACGCACTTCCTGCGCGGCGGCGGGAGGGCCGAGGCCGCTGGAGAACCACAACTCCCGGCATGCTCCGGGCGCGCGCTGTGACGCACTTCCGTCGCGGCGGAGACAGCGCGCCCCCGGCGGCCCGGCGGCGGGAGCGAGGCGACGGCTCGGCCCGCGGCAAGTGACGGGCGGCCAGCCGAGGGGAGCCGGGGCGGGGCGGCGGCGCCCAGCGAGAGAGCGCGCGGGCGGCTAGGCCCCGCCCCGGTGACCTTCACGGCCCGGGCGGCGGGCGCAGGCCGGGCGGCGGCGGCGCGATGTTCGTGCAGGAGGAGAAGATCTTCGCGGGCAAGGTGCTGCGGCTGCACATCTGCGCTTCCGACGGCGCCGAGTGGCTGGAGGAGGCGACCGAGGACACGTCGGTGGAGAAGCTCAAGGAGCGCTGCCTCAAGCACGTAAGGCCGGCGCGCCCCAGGCCTGCCCCCTCCCGACACCTTCCAGACGCCCTCCCCGGGCCGGCCCCGGGCCGAGCGCCTGTCGTTGGACGGCTGCAGCAGCCCGAGGAGCTGGGGGCGGGCGGGGAGACGGAGGCAGGACACGCGAAGTCGCCGCGCGCGGCAGGGCCCGGGGTTTCCCCGCAGCTGTGCTTGCTTGCCCTCGGGGTGAGGCTCTGGAGGCCGGGGAGCGGTGCCCGGGGAAGGAGGGGCCCGCCGAGGAGAGGGCCTTCCGTTGCCTGCAGGCCGGCCTGTGGGCCGGGGCCCGGCTCTGGCCGCTCCTGCCGCCGAACCGTGCGGGCCTGACCGTCCCTGAGCCCGCTCCCCCGCGGCCTTTACGCTGACTCGTGGGTAGAGCCGGGAAGGGGCTCCTGCCGGGAGAGCCACCTTCTGTGGCCTGTTGGTGTGAAATATCCCTTGTGTGGTTGGTCCCCCGGGTCGCTGACTTTGGAACTAGTTCTGGTGGCCTTATCTGATATTCTCACCGGGCGGCGAGACGCCTGTCTGACTCCGGCTGCCAGGGAGGCTGCTCAGCACCCTGAGGGTTTCCTTGTCAGAATGTAGCTTGGCCTCTTGGTGCGGATCCCACGTGGCGAATGACAGGGGTACGGGCGACGGACTCCGGGTTCTCGGGTTGTTGTAGCAACTGAGTCGCTCGTGAGTGTGGTTCTGCGGGTGGTCCTCGACTGTGCGGGGTCGCCCGTGAGCGTGGTTCCGCGGGTGGTCCTCGACTGTGCGGGGTCGCCCGTGAGCGTGGTTCCGCGGGTGGTCCTCGACTGTGCGGGGTCGCCCGTGAGCGTGGTTCTGCGGGTGGTCCTCGACTGTCCAGGGCAGGCTGAAGAGCACGCTGGCTGCCGGAGCGAGGCCTCCTCTGGGCCGCGCTGGGTGTCAGGAACTCACGTCAAGGAGGAGGGGCGCCAGGCTCACGCCCTCCGGCGGGCTCGCAGGCCTTTCTTCGGTCGGGTCCTTTCCCCACGTAGGAGACCCCAGGACGGCCGTTAGCCAGCAGGCTGTTAGAGCCGGGCACCGCTGTTTGTCTAGCGGTGTCATGTTAACAGAAACCTCCTCAGGTGCCGTGTCCCTCTCCCCTGCAGCCCACCTAGGACAGGAGCTCCTGGGGGCTGGGCCTGTATTCACGTGTCCGGGCCAGGCTCCCAGGGGGCCCCAGACAAACGTGTGCATGACTGGAATATGTGGGGATGGACTGTCAGTCCAGACCTGCATGGACATGGCATGCCACCTGCTGAGTCAGGCAGGGAGAAGTCAGGGGTAGATGGGAATGGCATTTCGCTTAACTCACTAATTTACATAGCTATCATAATGTTATTTTATGAAGGGGAACAGGAAATGAGAACTGTTTGATCCACAGATGCTTGCTAATGAATTTCAGGAGCTCTTGGGGTTCATTAGGCAGCCAATTTGAATAAGATGCTAATTATCATGGACCTGATATTTATTATTCCAGTCGGGATTGAGGTGTGTCGTTTGGGATTTTTCTGGCACTCTCCTACCTTAAATTGAGATTTTATTCCACTCTGCAGTCTCTCCAGGTGTGGAGGAGCGGTGTAAATCAGGGGACCCGAGAGCTGAGTTGTCAGAAAGTATTCCCACCTCGGTGCCCGTCCTGTTCTGTAGGCAGGGCGCGCTGCCTCTCGAGCCGGCCAGAACGCATTAGTTAGAGAAGAGAATTCTCAAGTTGTATACTCGAACGTCACCCTGGAGATCGTTCCCTGAGTGTCCTGTTGCTGCGGGCAGTGAGGCTTCGTGCATGCTTGAGCTTCTGTCCCGCCTTCCCACTTTGCCCCCGGTGCAAGCTGGCGTCATTTTTTCCTTCCTCCCTGAAGGGGACAGTGTGGGTGTCTCCCTACCCCCTCCACTTCACCCCATGGTCCTGTTGGGAGTGTGTTGCTTTCTCATTGAGGGGTATTATCATCAGAATTCTTAGAGAGATGGATTGCCACACTTGCTTTTCTCTTTTTGGGTTTTTATACGGATTGGGATCTTTCGTGAAATTGCCACGACATAACCTGTACCTGTTCATACGGCTGTTAATGTTTTTTTTTTTAAGATTTTATTTATTTGAGAGAGAGAGAGCAAGCACACGGGCAGGGGGGGAGGGGCAGACGGAGAGGGAGAAGCAGGCTCCCCGCCGAGCAGGGAGCCCAATGTGGGGCTCGATCCCAGGACCCCGGGATCATGACCTGAGCCAAGGCAGACGCTTAACGACTGAGCCCCCCAGGCCCCGCAAGCTGTCCTCGTTCCTTAGATCACGTGACAGGGCGTGTTGGGACGACCCAGGGCGTCAGGTGCAGGAGCCCCCCCGCTGGCTCCTCTGGGGCGGAGGCAGGTTCAGGAGTCACAGCCTCCCTGCCCGGGCGATGGGCTCTTCCGGGGCTATTTTGCTGCCATACTCAGCTTGCTCACAGTGCTTCTGCTGAGGACAAAGACCCAGAATGAAGTAACCGCGCACAGTGCGGACGACTCACGCCTGTGTTGTGCTCCTGGCACGCTGTTGGCATGCTGCACAGGACGGTTGTTTCAAGAGCCAGATGAGGATTGTTTTGGAAAATTGTGTTTCATAGACTGTATTCTGAACTTGTCAAATCCACTAGCCTGCAAATTTCAGAATTAGCAGAAGCACACCCCATATTTCTGGGAGCAGAGCCAGTTTCGAATTCAAGGCGAGTGAGGGGGGTGGTGTCTGCTGCCGTAAGTGGTAGGAATGTATCCTCCTGTGGGCTGGGTTCCATCTGCGCCCCCTTCGGCCCTGCCAGTTTACGTGAATGTGTGACAGCCCCCCGAAGCCTTCACGCCACAGGTGTCGTTGCAACCCCCTATGGCCTGGACGTCAGTGCCCCCCACCCTGGTGTCACGTTCTGGGGTTTCTGGGCCCTGGCCAGTGAGCTGTAACTGCGTGCCGCTCCACCCCCTTTGAACGCCCAGGAGGGGCCCTGCTAGCGGCTCCTGCAGCTCCTGGGTCTGGGTGGTGGTCGCTTGGTGAGCCAAGGGCTGAGCAAAGGCCGGTTGCCCTCCTCTCAGACTTGTGCAGGCGTTGAAGTGGTCAGGCCCCTGTTTCTGGCTCTCTGTGGACTAGCTTCTCTCTCGGCTGTCTCTCAGCCCCTTCATGTATCTGGAAGAGAGAAAAAGTGCACAAATCATACTTCGATCTTTAGGTTTTCAGGGAACAGTGGACCTGCTATTTTCGTTTTAAAATGACTCTCCAGACCTTTCCAGACGAAGGAAGCGATTCAGGTTGCCACTAATTACCAGCAGGGTATTTTAGGTCAGGCTGTGAACCTATTTCAGGAGTACTTAGTGGGTTGGTGGACAGATCGCTGCCCTAGGGGATCAGATGTTGTGGCATTTTGTTCAGCTTCCAACATTCATGGGAGTTCTTTGACTTCATCTGTGCCTTAATTTTCTAGCTAGTAACCAGTAAATGCCTGGTGTGGCTTGGGGTGTCAGGTTCTAATATCATTAGAGTTATGATTTATTTTCTGTCTTGAAATATATGACTTTGTCCCCCCCAGTGTGCCCAGGGGAGCTTAGAAGACCCCAAAAGTGTGACCCATCACAAATTGATCCACGCTGCTTCGGAGAGGGTGCTGAGTGATGCCAAAACGATCTTGGAAGAGAACATCCAAGACCAAGGTAGGGGCCTCACAGGGCAGCGGTGGGAGCCATGGCGCAGCTGGTAGCCGGGGAGCGAGAGGCGAAGGCGCCCTTGGCGTCCGAGTGTGTGCTCCAGGCTGGGGCCGAGCAGGGAAACTGGGTCAGCTAAAATGGTTTTGTTCTTCCTTTGTTAAAACAAAGTGCGCATTATGGGCTGTTTGTGAAAAACAGCACAAACTGAAATTGGACAAGCAGCATCCATCTGAGAAACCAGATGTGAACTTTATTTTTAATTCTGTGTCAGAGCAAGACCAAGGCCTCCAGAGCTGCTGCAGGCTTTATTCTGGGGCTGGAAAGTACAATTATGGTTATTGTTTCAAATGTCCTAGGAAGATACTCTTATTCTGTGCACATCTGTTTAGTTGCTTAGAGTTTGTGTCTGGAGGCTTTTGGGGAGAAATCTTTGGTTTTCTATTTGTCATTCAAAGGATGATTTTAATTCTGGGATTCCCTTAAATAATCTCTTTTGAAAGTACTGTTTATAGACCTTCATCGAGCGTGGAGGTCAAGCCCACAACCAGGTGGGAGCCGGCCGACCTTGCGCACATGGCCTCAGTTTAGCTCTGAGGGTTGAGGCCAGCTCTCCAACCTCAGAAAACTGAGCCCATTGAAATGAGGACGTTTTGCAAGATTCCCACCAGTTCTTTGCATGGTTCTCAGGGCTGCGCTGTGTGTGCCTCCTGGGCCACGAGTCACCTGTGTGACCCGTGGCCGGGTTCTTGCCACGCTCTGGAAGCTGTGTGCGGGCAGGAAGGCAGGGAAGCACGGGCTTGGCTTAGGCGGCACCCGGGGGGAGCCCCTGCTCGTCTGGCCTTGGGTCCTCTCGCGCCCATTTTTTTTTTTTTTTTAAATGATTTTATTTATTTGAGAGAGAGAGAGAATGAGGTGGGGAGTGGGAGAGGGAGAAGCAGGCTCCCCGTGGAGCAGAGAGCCCGATGTGAGACTCCATCCCAGGACCCTGGGGTCATGACCTGAGCCGAAGGCAGATACTTCACCAACTGAGCCCCCCAGGTGCCCCTCTCTTGTGCCCATATTGTCATCTTATGGAGGAAAACGGTAACCAGCTTGACAGACGTCTTTTTTTCCTAGATGTCTTATTGTTGATAAAGAAGCGTGCTCCCACTCCACTTCCTAAGATGGCTGACGTCTCGGCCGAAGAAAAGGTCAGTTTCAGATTTTGGAACCGGAAGTCTTGGTTAGAGTCTCCCACCCTCCAGCCCGTGAGAAAGAAACCTCCTGGGTACGAGGTGTTCCCAGACCCAGCAGGGCCCACAGTCAACAATCACGGGGGCCTCCTGTTGTGGCCGAGCCCCTCCTGGTCAGGGGCAGGCATGCAGGGAAGCCTCCACGCTGTGTTCTCTGGGCTGCGCGTCCGGCACCTTCTCGAGGTCAGGGTAACTCCTGAGACCCTGTCAGGCCTGCCTCTTGTCGGGCGAGGCCTGCACTCACAGGACAAGGAGAAGGAACGCAGGGAAGGGGTGGTGGGCGGCGCACTAGGGCCCCTCTCCCGGGAGTGCAGGCGCGTGCGCAGTGGAAGGCCAGGGGTCCCCTAACACCTGCGCCCAGGTGCAAAGCGGTGTCATCTTAAAAGGGCAGCCACACTAATTTCACAGTTTTCCTTTGTTTCTCTCGGGTAGAGTTTCCTATTCATGCTTTGCAATGCTAGGGAGAGTGCTCACCCCGGAGAAAGCAGGCCAGACTCCTGGGGCGGGGCCCGTGCCTGCCAGCGGAACGCGCTGTCAGGGAGCAGAGCTATCTGAGGCCCTCCTGGGGGTCAGGTGGCAGGAGGGGCGCCTTGGGCTTCGCGTGCCCCCTTATCTGTGGCCACACCTGGCCAGTGCCGGCTCGCACACGGGCCGGCTGCTCACCCCATCTCCAGGAGGCAGATCGGGGCCTGCTCTGCCCCACCCTGAGAGCTGCCCGCGCGAACCGCGGTTCTCAGGTCACAGTGTCGGCTGGGGGTGACCAGTGTAGACAGCGGGGTTCCCACCGCCCCGGCACCTCTGGGCGCCTCGCAGCACACTGTGGACCTCACTTGGCAGGTCACCTTTTCTGTGCACATATTTGCAAAATGAAACATTGTAAGACGTTAGTGCCTCTTTTTGTGAATTAGTATTAATTTTAGGTGAAAGTAGTACACATTTATGGACTCAAATAACATTACCAGTCTCTTAATAAAAGCAACCTCCTCCCACCTGCGTCACGTGCCCTAAAGTTGCCCTCTTGGAGCTCTTTCAGCCATTCCTTCAGTAATTCTTTTTCTGATTTCACAACCACACGCAGAATTGGTTCTTTTTTTCTTTCTTTCTTTCTTTTTTAAAGATTTTTTATTTATTTTTGACAGAGAGAGAGAGAGCACGAGCAGGGGGAGCGGCAGGCAGGAGGAGAGGGAGAAGCAGACTCCCAGCTGAGCAGGGAGCCCGATGCGGGGCTCGATCCCAGGACCCTGAGATCATGACCCGAGCCGAAGGCAGATGCTTAACGACTGAGCCACCCAGGCGCCCCAGAATTGGTTATTTCTTAGAATATCAGTTTTTGATTCTTTGGCTCCTTGATGTTTGGAGTGTTAGATCCTGACACTGGTTGAAGATCTCAGGGTTTCCATCAGTGTTAGTGTGCGCGTGCTGTTTTCCGTTAGGAGCGAAGGGTCCTGAGATTATTTATCCTTTTTCATGTTTCTCCTGGAATCAATAATTACCTCGTCAGCTTGTTTTCTATAGGCTTCTCGCTAATTTTTTGAAATTCTTTGCTGGGATCGATAAATCCCTCTGGAAGCAGGGTCCCCTGTACGAGGCCATCTGCCAGTCCCCGCTGTCCTGGAGACATCGTCCCTGCAGCTCCTCCCCGCAACACCCCTCTTCCTCAGTGGCCTCCAGGCCTGTCGTGCAGCCTGGGCCTTCCCGCCTCGCCCCTGTGTTAGAGCTTCTGAACCTTGTGTACCTGGACACGTCCTGCTGCCACCTGTCCCGGTGCCATGGACGCATCAGCCTAAAACCGCACACAGCTCCCGGTCTGCAGGTCAGCAGTCTGGGCAGGCTCAGCTGGGCCCTGCGCTCAGGCTCTCGGTGTGGCTGGTCTGCATTCCTCCAGGGAAGCTCTGGGGAAGGGTCTGCTTCGGGCCCCTTCAGGTGGTTGGCAGTTCCTATGGCTGAAGGGCCGAGGTCCCCTTTCCTTTCTCTGTCAGCCGGGGCACTTTCTTTTGGCACGTGGGGCCCGCCACTCTTCCTTGCCACGTGGTCCCCTGCATCTCTGGAGCCAGTGACAGAAAGAGCCCCGTCCTTTTGCAGGGCCTGCCTGATTAGGTAAGGCCTCCCAAGGCAGGTCATTTCCTTTACTTAAAGTTGGCTGTGCCACAGCATGACCTTACCCAGGGTGCAGCCATCCTGCTCACAGGCTCTGGGATCGTGCAGGCATGATGGCCAGAGTGGGATCTTAGGGCCATCTTCAAATTCTGCCAGCAGAATCCAGTGTCTTGCAGTTGACTTGTCTCTTGGTCTGGTGGAGCCTGGCTTCCTCTGGCATCTAGAAAGGGAAGGGAATCTTGAGGCCCTGCACTTCAGCATGGAGTGGCTGTTGGTGAGCGCCAGCCGTGTGCGTGCACAATGAAAATGTTGGTCCCCGCTTCCAGGGTGTCCACGGGGCCGTGGGACTGAGGACTCGTCTTCTGTGCATGCTCCGCTCCCTCTTCTCCCACTCCCTCCGGGGTCTCTCAACATCCGGGGAGGCTGTTGAGAGCTCTCAGATTTCATGGTTTGCATGGATGCAGGTCTTCCGCCTCTGCTGTGCTTGGCATGCAGAGTCTGGAGATTCATGTGTTTTTGTTTTGAAGTTTTTCTGGATTGTTTTTGGAGAATGCCCTCCTCTTGTTTTCTCTTCCCTCTTTCTGGAGTTCCTGTTGGTTGGATGCTGGACCTGCCTTCAGGATGATTTCCTGGACATTATCCTCTAACTGTGCTACGGCCTGTTGATCTGGCCGTGATAGTTTACATTTCCCAGTGGGGACTTGGTCTCCGATGATGACAGTGTCCTGTCTCTCCGACGGTTCTCTGGCATGAAGTCCTCTTCCTTTTGTTCTCTCTTTCATGCTTCTTTACTTTTCCCCTTCTCATTTTGGTCTCTGTCTTTCGTGTTGGGGGCTTTCCGCACGCCCCTGCCCCTCCTTAGCTGCCTTCTCAGTAAGAGGCACGGGGGGCTCACCGGCTGCTCTCTGTGCCCAGTGGGGTGTGCCTGCAGCTCGCTGGGCTTCCCTGTGGGGCAGACCCAGCCCTGTGCCCCCCCTCCCCACAGTGGTGAGTCTCCTGCTCGGTGTCCTTACAGCCACTAGTGATGGGGGGCTGGGTCTTACTGTCAAGGATTAGCATGGTACCTCCTTTTCCTGCTGCTGAGCCCAGGCTCCCTGGCTCGGGGGGCTTCTCAAGTCTGCCCCCCCAGGTGGTTGCTGGCGGAGCAGGGTGGTAGGGGAGCGCTGTTCTCGGCTCCAGCTGCTCACTCCCAACCTGCGCTTCCTTTGGGCTCTGGCATTGGCCTGGAGTTGGCCGGGCCTTGTTTCTGGTCAGGCTTCTGCTCTGTGCTGACCCCTTTCTGTTTTCTGTTTTGGAAGAACGGTCTCCATGTCTCCTGCTCTCTGTCTTGGGAGTCTTGACCGTCTGATAGGGTCGTGCTGTTGCGGCAGGGCTTCGGGAGCAGGCGGGGGGAGTGCGCGTTCCTGGCCCCGGCGCAGCCACAGCTCACGTGTGACGGTCTCTCTGTGGCCACAAGGGACCGTGTCTGTCTGCTCTCCTGCCCTGCCACCCTCTGGCCATGACAGGCAGGAATTGTGTCCCAAGTGAGCACCGAACCCGCAGGGACCCTCTGCTGCCGACGGAGAGTGATTCTCTCCCTAGTCAAGCTCTGTGTGCTCAGCTTACGTGGTCTTGCCTTTTACTGCTCTCATATTCATTTCTGACTTTCTAATTTTCTGTGTAGAAAAAACAAGACCAGAAAGCCCCAGATAGAGATGCTATCTTCCGAGCAACTGCCAACTTGCCATCCCACAACATGGACCGGGCCGAGGTTCAGACCAACGTCAGAGACGTGAGTGCTCGCTGTGGGCCGCACCTCGGGCTCATCACGCCCGCATGAGGGCCACATGGCCTCTTGGCGGTACTTTGGGAAACCGGGGTGAAGGGCAGACAGGAACTCTGCGTATGACCTAAAATTATTTCTTTTTCTTTTTTTTTTTTTATAAAGATTTTATTTATTTATTTGAGAGAGAGAGAATGAGAGACAGAGAGCAGGAGAGGGAGGAGGGTCAGAGGGAGAAGCAGACTCCCCGCTGAGCAGGGAGCCCGATGTGGGACTCGATCCCGGGACTCCAGGATCATGACCTGAGCCGAAGGCAGTCGCTTAACCAACTGAGCCACCCAGGCGCCCCCTAAAATTATTTCAAAACATAAAGTTTAAAAAGACATTGGAAGGCAGGACTGAAAAGATAGATCCTACTGGGAGTATGTTAGAGTTTTGCGCTAAGTTTGGCAAAATCTTGTAGCTAGAAGTCTGGACTCTTAGTTACTTTGGATTGGAAAGTTCTAAGCTAAAAACGTAGAGCGTGTCCAGTGTCCCGTGGACCGGCCCAGAACCAGGGGTGTGCCCGCGCTGTAGGGGACTGGGACAGCGTGGCCACCTAATCCGAGAGCGCCACCTGCTCATGTAGCAGCAGAGAGTTCCCTACTGACCAGGGCCTCGGGCTCTGACACACATCCCCAGGCTGTGTGTGGGACGGCCCCATAGTGGCTCTCACGTTCTGAAGCCTGTTGTGGGGAAGAGGGGCGGCTGACCCCTTTCTCGCCTGTGGGACTGGGGACTGGTCTGTCGGGGTTCCTGATTGCATTCCCAGCGGCGTTCTTCCTCAGTAGGGGCCAGTTGGCTGCAGCCGACGCTGCTGTGCCGGCCAGCCTCTGGCCAGGTGAGAATCGGAGGCCCGGGTCTGGGAGGCCCATCCAGTCAGGCTGATCTTTTCTGCTTACGTAGCAGGCTGGCACTTTCTGTGTTGGCCAAAGGGCTGAGCAATGTTTCCAGATGTTTCTCGGTGTCGCCAGCCAAGAAGCCATGCACACAGCCCATCTATGCCAGCGAGGCCTCTCCTCCCTGCCAGGCTGAGCCCTCCTGCCACTCTGCGGCCCCACCCACCTCTCCCTCCATTGGTCTCCACATCCCGGAACCAATAGCGGCGTATAGTTGGACTCAAAGATACAGAGCTGTAGGGCCCAGGAGTGTGCTTACACACCCAGGCAGGTCTCTTGGGCACTTGGAGAAGTAAGAGCCTTTTTTCTTTCCCTGCAGTTCCAGACAGAACTCCGGAAAATCCTGGTGTCTCTCATCGAGGTGGCACAGAAGTTGTTAGCGCTGAACCCGGATGCAGTTGAACTGTTTAAGAAGGCGAATGGTATGAGCATGCCCCAGGTTGACCGGATCCTGCGTTCAGACCCCGCTGTGTGCCCCGCCTCAGAGGCTGTGTCAGCCCCCTGCAGTCCCCGTTCACACTCGTGGTCCCCGCGTCAGTACTGGGGAGACTGAGAATGCTTTACGTTCGTACTTTCTGTTGATGTGGGGCTCCTGTTCAGCCTGTTGGCTGAAGGTTCCTTGTTGATTTGCTGAGATTTAGGGGGTTTGGCATGCAGGTGGGGCCCTGAGGCTCTGGGGTGGGGGGCAGTCCTCGCAGTAGCCTGGCCCTCACAGGTGGTCCCATCTCTCGCCTGCAGCGATGCTGGACGAGGAGGAGGATGAGAGAGTGGACGAGGCTGCCCTGCGGCAGCTCACGGAGATGGGCTTCCCGGAGAGCAGGGCCGCGAAGGCCCTTCGGCTGAACCAGTACGTCCGGGCCATCTCCTCCCCTTGCTGCCGACGCTGTGGGGCTCCCCCGGGGTGATGTCCTCCGTCCTAAGCTCTTAGATTGAACCATTTATAGTAGATGTGAGCTTTTAAAGAGAGACCTTAAATGGCGTCCCAGAGGTAACTTGGTGGGGCATCTCGAAGTGTCTTAAGACAGTGGCCCTTGCTGGGAACGTGCCGTGGGCAGGCTGTCCTTCCGGGTCCTCCCGGGGCCATTGTGTGCAAGCACCACGTCAGAGCCTGTGTGTGTCTGGGACGTGGCGGCTGGAGGTGTGTGCAGTGTCCCCTCCAGCAGCCTCCCGTGCTTGCCTGGCCGCAGCCACTCGCTTCTGCGTCTATGCGTGGACCCGAAGCAGACGACTTGTACATCAGAGGACAGTCCGTGGGCTGTGCTTCTTTTTGCCGTGGGCCTAGATTCTCGTGTGTACCTCACCAGTTTGCTCCCCAGGCTCAGTACTTGGGTTTCTGTGCTCTGGCCGGGGTCTTGGGGTTGTGTGGGGCAGGGCCCAGAGCACCACACCCCTCGGTGCTGAGATTCTCCCGACGAGGGTCACCAGAGAGGCTTTCCCTGGGGATGTCAAGGAGGCTGGAGGCCCTGGGACCGGCCTGGGGGTGCTGGAAAGAGTCTCCTGTTGCCTTTCAGCATGTCGGTACCTCAGGCCATGGAGTGGTTAATCGAGCATGCGGAAGACCCGACCATTGACACGCCTCTTCCGGGCCAGGCCTCGCCAGGAGGGGCGCAGGCCGAGGCCGCCCCTGAGGTTGCCCCTGAGGCTGCTGGGACTAGCATGGGAGATGAGGAGCCCAGAGATGAGCTCACGGAGATCTTCAAGAAGATCCGGAGGAAAAGGGAGTTTCGGGCTGACGCTCGGGTATGTGTTCCTGGGCCCGGGGGCAGCCAGGCGGGGTTGCCGTTTCTCCACGTGGGGGTAAAGCTGGGTGAGGGGCTTATAGACAGGCCTAAATTCAGTTTTAAGTTGCCCTCCCACAGATCCAGGTGGCTGTTTGTCCTCCGAATAATTGGCCGACACGTTTGTCATCTGAAAGCGACAACAGGATCCTGTCCACGTTGTCGCTGTTGGCGAGAGCCATGGGCTCTGGCAGGGCCCCTGCCCAGGGTGGGAGGGTGGTGCGCTGCGGGGCTGCCTGTGGACGGGGGGGCTGGGCCGGCTCTGACGATCCCGTAAGCTGGCGTCTGCAGGCTCCGAGGACCGGGGCCCGCCGGCTGTGGCCGTGTCCGGTGGCTGACGTCGGCGTGCCATTTATGCTGCTGCTCGGTCGTCCTCTTGTTGTGGATGCTTCTGTGGCTCCCTGTTCTCCACCGTGCTGTTCTTTTACTAGGCTTCTGGTTTCCTCTTGGACGTTTTCTGTGCTTTAAGCCTGCGTTTTTCTTTCAGATTACAGATGCATGAGCTTCAGGTGTTAGGGCCCCGAGTCCACACGCTCTCGTGCTTGTGCCCGGGGTGCGCTGTTGTCAGAGTGGGCTCCCCTGCGGGCGTGGGTTTCCGTGGGAACCCCGTGTGGCTGGGCTGTGGGATGCCCCCCGTGGGTGATTGTGAGGCTGTTACCCTGGGCTGAGCGACACCACCCGCCGGGGGCCTGGTTTCATGTTAGGCGCGCAGGCAGGGCTCCTGGGCCCCCGTGTGGTATAGGCCGTGGCTCTGGGGTTGACGCTTCCCTGCACGGGGGCCCCTGCTTTTCCACCTCCCCTTTCCTTTTGTGGGGCAGGCCCTTTGCAGGGTCCTGGTCTCAAGCTCCAAGTCCTCACCTCGTAGGGACCCAAGGTCCACATCCTGTCTGGGTTTGGCCACCAGACCCCTGCCCCCAGGCCCTGCTGATGGCTCCGGCCCGTTCCCAGGGCACGGCCTTTGTCAGGCTAGTTTGCTGCTGGTCTTTGCTTTCTGGTGAGCTCAGCTGTGCATCTGGAAGCGTTTCTGCTGAGCTGGAGCTGGTGTTTCTAGAGCCCGGTCTGTGTGCTGGGCCGAGCCCTGTAGGACGGGGGGCTGCGCTCTCGGACGGTGCTTTGTGCTCTGCCGCGCGGCTCCGGGCTTCCCCCGAGGGTGCTCCCGTGTTGTCCTCGTCAGGCCCGCCGCTGCTCAGCCCTGTCCCGTGGGTGCCACCTCAGCTGTCTCGATGCGCTCTTCTCCCAAGATGGGCACCTGTGCGGGGCCTTCCTGTGGCCTCTTTGTGGGAGAGGGTCTCTGAATGTTGTTATCAGAGGCTGTCGATGCTGGACCAGCTCATCACAGTCCCCCGCCCTTTGGTCCTACACCATTCCAGAGAAGAACCCGTAAGGACAGGAGTGTTTGCGTGGTTCCTGGGAAGCCTGGGTCCGAGAGCAGGGCTTGCACTTGAGACCAAAAACAGACTTTTTGCTGTCGTTCCCCTCCCCCCACGCCCCCCATGCCAGTGCCAGTGGTGGGGACGGCAAGGTGCGGAGGGCAGGGCAGGAGTGAGTGCGTGGGCCCCGGGCAGGAAGGCGGGGGCACATCCCTGCGGTCACCGTGCGGAAGTCCCAGGTCGTCGCTTCCCCGGGCTGAGGTAGGAGGGAGTGACGGGAGAGGCTTGTTTTTACTGACAGCCATGGGGAGGCTACCCTATCCTTAGATTTAGTGGGAGCTTCCAGGCGATTTTATGTGACTTGGGTGTCAGACTGTGGCGTGGTGGGTCCTTCTCCCGGCATTCGTGGGTGGAGCGCCCCACCCCTGGGGGTACGAGCTGGTTCAGGAAAGCACACGACGTGGGTTGTGGTAGGAAGGGCTGCCTCCTGAGCTCCCTGTCCACCATCTGGCTCTGGTGAAAGTGTCCTGACTGCCACCTGCCCCTGACTTCCTTCCTGTCGGGTGCTCTTTGGGACACCTGACAGCCCAGTTCAGGCTGAGCCCAGCCCGCTGAGGTGTGGCACTCTGTGGCCGAAGAGTGTGCCGGGGTGCTGCGGCTTGCTGCCCCGCGCTGACGCCCAGGAGCCCCGCGGAAGTAGGGCAGTTAAGGCGGGAAGGTCAAAGAAGAAGAAGACAGGGACCTCATTCAAAAGTGTGATTGGATCTTTATTTTTTTTTTTTTTTATTTTTTTTTAAGATTTTATTTATTTATTTGAGAGAGAGAGAGTGAGAGAGAACATGAGAGGGGAGAGGGTCAGAGGGAGAAGCAGGCTCCCCACTGAGCAGGGAGCCCGATGTGGGACTCGATCCTAGGATTCCAGGATCATGACCTGAGCTGAAGGCAGTTGCTTAACCAACTGAGCCACCCAGGCGCCCAAGGATCTTTAAAGAATTAATAAAATCTTCACCTTTTTTTCTCAAAATGGACTCTTAAAAATCGTGTAAAAGTCAAGAATAGGGGCTCCTGGGTGGCTCAGTCGGTTAGGTGTCTGCCTTCGGCTCAGGTCATGATCCCGGGGTCCTGGGATCAGCCCCGCATCGGGCTCCCTGCTCAGCGGGAGGCCTGCTTCTCCCTCTGCCCCTCCCCCGACTCGTATGTACGTGTTCTCTCTCAAATTAATAATAAACAATATTAAAAAAAAGTCAAGAGTAAAGTGAAGGATTTAGTGTCTTACATGATTTTTGTCCTGAAAATGGACGTCTCCCCCACCCCCTAAAACATTGAACATTGGGTCATTGTTCCCTCCAGGAATCATCAAATGTTCATACTTATAGCTTAAATCTTATTACATGTGAGATGTTTAAAATTAATTTTAGTGTCATGTTTTAAAGATAAAATCTGAAGAGCCCCCCCCCACCTTTTTTCTTTACAAATTGATATTAATGTGACCATTTTAGTCTTAAATCGGGTTTGCTTACAAGGCCTCTCCCTAATACCTGTCATTGTGGGTAACGAGGCCGTCTGTCCGCAACGAGCTCACGTGTGGTTGTGGAGACCGTTTTGTCCCAGTGTGGGGACCAGCCTACGAGGGTCTGACGTGGGCGTGGCCTGCCTGTGGCATGCTGGGATCCGCGGCTGCGCCGACTTGGCCTGGCTCTGATCCGTCTGTTGCTCAGAAGGACGGACTGATTCCCTGAAGCTGCGGAGGCAGAATCGGGCCCCAGGACGCCCTGTGCTGATCTCGTCAGCCCCCCACTGGGACGCCGTGCTGACATGTGGCCCGAGTTTGCGGACACTGTCGCCTGGCCCCCGAGGCGTGCTGCGCGTCCTAGCCCCGCGGCCCTGAGTGGTGTGTGCGTTCTCCTGCAGGCCGTCATTTCCCTGATGGAGATGGGCTTCGACGAGAAGGAAGTGATAGATGCCCTCAGAGTGAACAACAACCAGCAGAACGCCGCCGTGAGTACCACGTGTCCGTGCGCCGGGAGGCTTCCCTCCCCTCGCCAGCAGGATGCGCCCAGGACAGTCTGTGTGTCCGGCTCCTTCCTCAGGCGCTCTGTTGTTGGCTTTCCAGGAGAAGCGAGAGGGGAGATGGTCCGATGGTATAAGATGTTTTACGAGTTCTTTGTCTTTCTAAGAAAGTACGTGTTCTGTGGGCGAGCGTGTGATTTGTTTACTAAGTTTGTTGAACCAACAACTGCGAATCAGCCGGCTCCGGGCTCACCAGCAGCCGTGCCCACGGGACTTCCCGGGCACGCAGCCTGGGGTTCCGTGCATTTCTTCACTCTCCTCCCAGTACTGTGGGTGGGTCCTGCCTCACCCCTGTTCAGTGGCCGAGGACTGAGAAGTCACAGCCGTTTGCCTGAACTGCGGTGCGGGGATCAGTGTGGCTCCTCCTTCCCGATGTCTGAGCCCCTGGGCCTGGGCCCCACCCTGGGAGCAGCCCGGGGGCAGCTGGTGCTGGTGGGGGCTCGGGAGGGACTCACGGGTGTGGCTCTTGCGTTTGCAGTGCGAGTGGCTGCTGGGAGACCGGAAGCCATCCCCGGAGGAGCTGGACAAGGGCATCGACCCCGACAGCCCTCTCTTCCAAGCCATTCTGGATAACCCGGTGGTGCAGCTGGGCCTGACCAACCCGAAAACGTTACTAGGTACGTGGGCTTCCCCAGGGGCAGACCCACCACACCCCACAGACGTCACCGAGTGATGGCGATGTGTCCGCCACTGTCCGTGACTCCTGCCTGAGTCACCACGGGGCTGGCAGGCAGGCTGTGCTCACGGGGTGACGGCTCCGGACGAGCTCCGGAACCAGTTAGAGTGGCCCGTCTAGATCGGGGGAGCGTGGGCGGGTGTTTGCCTTTGCTCTTCTTGTTGTGGGGGTCTTCTTTGGCCCCCGTTTTGTCTGTGAAACACAACACATGGACAGAAGCGTGTGTGATTTTTCTAACTTAAAGAATAACAGTAAGACTAATGGCCACACATCTACGTTCAGCTTCAGAAGATGGTGTTAAGGGGGCGTTCGGGGGGCTCGTTCGTTTGAGCGTCTGTCTTCGGCTCAGGTCATGATCTCGGGGTCCTGGGATCGAGTCCCGCGTCCCCTGCTGCACCGCTGTCCCCCCTCGAGCCCTGGGAGCGAGCCTTCACTGTCGCTCAGGCTCCTGGGGGTGGTGCTGCCTGTGTCTGTCACCCGGAGCCCCCGTCCCCTCGTGCCTGCGCCCGTGGGCGGGGTGGGTCCTGGGCGGGCTTCTGCGTCCAGCGTGACTGTGCCACGGGCCGGGTCCCCGCTCTGCCGTCTGGTGGGACTCGCGTTGCTGCCTTGTGTGCGGCGCTGCTTTGGGCGGTCTGCCTTCCCCGGCCTTGCCTGTGGGCTGGGCGTGTGCGGGTGGGGCGGCGGGGGTGCGTCCGGCTGCCCGCGTGCTCCGCCCCCGTGGCCCCCAGGATGCCTGCGGAGAGCAGCTGCCGCCCCGGCGGGCACAGGTGTCAGCGAGCTTGGCCCTCGCCGCAGCTGTGAGGCCCAGCCCCTTCCGGAAGCTTCGGCCACGCCGGGACCTCAGCTCTGAAAGGCCCATCTTTTGGCTTCTTTTTCTTGGATCGTTTTTCTTATTCAGTCACAGTTTCCTCACATGTGCTGGACGCTGATCTTTTATTAGTCTATTTGTATCTTGAAAATCGTTTTCCCATTCCTGGCGTTTTTGCTGACTGACTGTGATGTATTTTAACGTATTGAAAGTGTGTGTGTTTCATCTGAGAAAACCCTCCGAGCTCGAGGCGAGGAAGACGTTCTCCTTTATTTGTTTCTAGGAGTCTTGTCAGTTTTGCTTTTCTCATCTGAGTCGGTAACCTACCCGGGAGCGTGTGCGGTGCAGAGTAGGGGGCTTTTCTCTTGGTCCCCAAGTTCTGGGCTTCGGGGGCGCGTGTGTACGTATTTTCCTTCTCTGTGCGGGACGCGCGGGCCCCTCGCTCGGAACCCGGGCTCCCCTGCTGCCTGCAGGCCTGACCGGAGGAAGGAACGTGCTGCCTTGGGTTGGTCCGCAGCCCTCTGCTCTAGGCTGGTTTTGTCTTTTCTCCAAGAGGGGCTTCCATCACGACGGACGTGGGGTTTTACTGAATGTCTTTCCCCATCTGCTGGGACGGTCCTGTGGTGTCACGTTTGCTCACGGGAAGCCTTTCCTCACATTTCCGAAACAAGGCAGGCAGAGCTGGTGCCCCCCGGCTGGCGCCTGGTGGGGCTGTGGCCTGCGGACGGCGCTGGGGGCCCCGGTGCTGCCCAGCACGGGAGGGGCTGCAGCTTTCATGCCCGGGCGCTCTGCCTGCCCCCGGGAGGGCCTCCCACGGCCGCCAGGCCCCCACGCCACACGGGGTGCACCTTTCTGATAAGTGTTTAAGGTAACCGGTATCACTTCAGATGAGATAAAGCGCCCACCATAGCTCATCTGGGACGAGCAGGAGAGGACGCAGAAGCCAGCGGAAGTCTCCTTGCCCCCACCCCCGGTCGGCGGGTTTCCTTCTGGAGCATCTGCGGGCTTGTGTGCCGTCCCGGTTTACTCCCGTCCTGCCGGTGCATCCCTGTGCTGGATATCTGGCCTCGCCCTTTAATTTTTTTTTTAAAGATTTATTCATTTTAGAGAGAGAGACACACACACAAATGGACTGTGTGTACATGCGGGAGAAGGGGCAGAGGGAGAGAGAATCCCGAGTAGACTCCCCGCTGATCGTAGAGCCCGATGCAGGGCTCAATCTCACGACCCTGAGCTCACGACCTGAGCTGAAATCAGGAGCCTGACGCTTAACCGACTGAGCCACCAGGCGCCCCTTGGCTTTGCTGTTGTAAATGGAGGAGTTTAGCGGGTACAGATCTTTGATTCTATGCGGAGGCCTCGGGTGGCACACGCTGTTCCCGTTTTTAGTCACTCAAACCGCTCTTCCCCTTGTGGCCTTGGGCCGGCTGCGGTGACCGCCCCCGTCTGCTTCCTGCTTCGGGTGCAGCTCGCGTTCTGAGGACAGCATGACCGGGTCGGGGCAGCGGGCCCCCCCGCCTGCTGCGTGTGCTGGCCTCGCGCCCCGTGTGGCCTTGAGCATCTGCCGCCCACTTCAGTTGTGGCCTCAGCCTTCGAGCCTGGCTCGGAGCTCTTCACATGTCGGCAACTACCCTCTGTCACACGTGCAGACTTTCTGTTTGCCTTTTGGTTTGGAATAATTGTCTTTCTGGGATTGTCAGGTGTAAGTCCTGCCGAAGACCTTCCTCACGTACACACCCTTCTGTGTGGTCTCTTGCCGACAGCCCGGTTCATGGTTTTGTTCAGCCCTTTCCTCCCAGGAGGAAGCCAGACATGGGCTCCTTCCCTCACTGGACCCCCACGCCGCCCACGTTACCTCTCGTTCTCCCAGACACCCTGGTGTTCTTCTGGGTTCTCTGATATTTTTACCTGGTTTTCAGAGGTTTCGATCAGGAGGGCCCCCGGGGATTGTTTTAAGGGCTGGGAGGGCTGTCCATCCTAAATGCGATGAAACCCCACTTTTCTGGTGAGCCGTGGTCCCACGTGACCCCAAAGAGCTGCCAAGTTGTGGGGGAAGCAGCTCCCCGAGGCCCATGCGCGTGGGGCGGCTCCGTGCTGGCTCGGGGCTGGCTGCCGGGCGAGGGCCGCTCACGCCCGTTTCTGAGGGAAACGGTTTTATAGAACTGTTTAGACGATTCATTTTATGTTGTGGAATTGTTCAGTTACATTTTTATTATTTTTTTGCTTATTGACTTATTTATTAAGATTTTACTTTTAAGTCGTCTCCGCACCAAACATGGGGCTTGGACTCACGACCCCGAGGTCACGAGTCGCCTGTTCCACTGACTGAGCCGGCCGGGAGCCCCTCGCTTATGTTCTTTAAAGTCATTTCCTTGAGACTGAACGTTGATTTTCCCAGTCAGATATCGTTACATGTGCAGCAGTGTCTTTCTGTCTTTTCCGCGTCTGGTGATTTTGCCAGGCTGGGATTGGAAGCAGAATTACTGACTCATAGGCTGTGACTATTTTTAAAAGATTGCTGATTGCTGTTGCCAAATCACTTTCCAGAATCCGTGTGCCCGCAAGTGCACAGGCCGCCGCCGCCCGCCCGGGACGGGGACGCGGTCTTCGGAGTGTGGCTCATGAGTGTGATAGCAGACGCTGCTGGGGGGTCGTTGAGGGGGTCGTGCGTGGCCCCCGGTGATGCAGGGCTCGCCCTTTTAGGACAGCGACTGCCAGGTTCCTGGCTGCGAGTGCGGAGGAGCTGCCTCAGCCGGCCTCGCTCTGTCTTCCCCACAGCATTTGAAGACATGCTGGAAAACCCCCTGAACAGCACCCAGTGGATGAACGACCCGGAGACCGGGCCAGTCATGCTGCAGATCTCCAGGATCTTCCAGACCCTGAACCGCACGTAGGCGACGCGGCCGCTCGGCTGTTCTGCCCCAGCGCCCGTCCCGGAGCTGGGGGCGGCTCCAGCCCAGGCCCTCTTCCTAGCCCCAGCCAGTCGCAGAAGAGCACGGAGACCCCTGGGTGCCGCGGGCTGCGGGGGGAGGGGGTGGGGCTGGAGGGGCCTCCCTGGAGCCCGCCCTCCGCACCCGCCCTGGGCCGTCAGGGCGCCGGCTCTGCTCACGCTTTGATCTTCCGCTTGACGACCTGTGTGATGGCCGTGTGCACGGCCGCGTCCAGCCTCTGACAGTGTTTACAGACGCGGTGGCTGCTCTGGGAGGGGTCGCCTCCCCCACAGGGTCCCTCTGGGCTCTGGAAACGCTCCTTGACCCGACCCGTAGGCGCTGCTTGCTCCCTGGAGGAAGGCATGTTTCAACCCAAAGTGTTAACGTCAGTACTAACTTCAGTAGAGGAATTCACAGATAATTTTTCTTTAATAAATAAATGCCCTTTTTCCTACTGTCTGTGTTAGTGTCATTTTAGTGCTGGAGAAGAACCTGTTCGCGCTCCTGACATGGCGCGCTGGGCGCCCCCACGGGCACATGGACTGTCGTGCGCGCTGTCTGCGGTGAGCTCGCGTTCCGACTGGAGCTCGGGGCTCTGCAGGCATGGGGCCGGGGAGCGCCCCCAGGCCCTCGAGGCAGAGCGGGGCGCCAGCCATTGGCCTCTACCACCGTTTCCTTTTTAAACATTATTGGCGGGGGGTGCCTGGGTGGCTCAGTCGGTTGAGCGTCCAGCTCCTGATCTTGGCTGGGGTCGTGATGTTGGGTCGTGATCTCAGGCTCCCGGGAAGGAGCCCCCACATCGGGCTCTGTGGGAAGTCGGCTGGAGATGCTCTCCCTCTCCCCCTGCCCTTCCCCTGCTCACGCGCTCTCATACTCTCGCTCTAAAATAATAAATCTTTAAAAAACGTTCGTCGTGTTGCAAAATGAGGAACTGCGTTATAGCTTTCCCTTTTTTCCAATCCCGCTCCTCATTCGTTGCTTACTGCAGCGCTCAGACACTTCTCGGAACCCCTCTGCTGAGGCAGCCCCCACCTGCCTGCGCCCCACCTCAGTGTGCTCCGCTGTTGGCCGCGTGGGCAGGTGCAGGCTGGGGGCCCCTCGCTGCCAGGGAGCCTCAGCCCAGCGCCCTCGCCCTCAGCGGCACTTGGGTGTTTTACGGAAGTGCTTCTTTCCACAGATCTGGGATTTCTCATTCTTTCTCACCGTGGTCCGTCTTCTTGGGAGCCTCACACTTGTCTCAGGCACAGCTTGGTGGGCGGGAAAGGTGGCTGAGCCGAGGCCTGTGGTTCAGGGTGCGCTGGTGGTGGAGGCTTCCGTCCGAGGTGAGCCGTGGCCAAACGGGCACGTCCCCCCTCCTGTCCCTGGGCAGCCACGCTGCTCCCCACCGGCTGGACCCCTGCCCCCGCTGTGACAGATATCCTAGAACACCTGCTTTACTGTCTGCAGTGAAATCTGGAGAAAATAAAACCTAATCACTTGCCCGGTTTGGAAAGAATATGAAAAATAAAGATAGCAATTTGAACAAAACGTACACGTAGACTCTCAGGCGCGGCCGTCCTAGAAGGCACGCGGCTGGTTCCTGCACCTGCGAGTTGTCACCGCCCTCGGTGGCTGCGCTCTCAGGACAGCAGACAAAGCACACGGGGATTTGTGACGTAAATCCTGGGCTCTTGATAATGTTCCAGGTCCGGCAAAGTGCGGTCTTCCCTGACTGGCTCGGGCGCTGCGTTCCCGGCGACGCCACGAGAACTAAGCGCGAGCAGTGGTGTGTTCCAGGTGGAGCCGTCTCCGGGCGCCGGCGATGCCGAGGGGGCCAAGGGAAGCTGTGCGGGCACGGACGGGACGAGGGCCACACGTTTGCGGAGGGCCCGGGCACAGGCGAGCCGAGGGGCCCCGTGCGAGAAGAGACCGCGCGAGCGTGGTGGGTTCTTCTCCGCCCGCCTCCCGCCGCCGCCTCTCCGGCGCTCCTCTGACTCCTTCATGGGGGCCGTGGAAGGTGCTGGGGCTCCACGTTTATCAGTAGGCGCACTCCCTGTGCCACGTGTCCTGGCGCAAGAACCAGCCTGAGAGGAGTCGTGTTCGAAGCCCGTGTGGGAACTGGGTGGCGTTTCTGGCCAGGACGTTGGCTGCTGGCCTTCTGAGTGTGTCTGCTGCTAGGACGGGAGAAAGCAAGGACAAGCTGGGGAGGGAGGCCGCCGGCCCGCCCCCGGCACAGGCCCCAGCAGCCCCTGCAAGGCTGCCCCCCAGGCTTCTTTGCTCGGACCAGGAATATGGCAGTGCTCAGGCCCGGGCCCGCTCCTGTGCGCCTCCCTTTGTCCTCTCCTGTCCTTCCCAAGTGGCAGCAGATAATGAAGGGCTTGGGGTCCACGGGCCATTGGATTGTCCCCTGCAGTGGCCCTTGCCGCACACTCTGTTCCTCTGGGAACTGAGCGGCTATTTTAAGTGAAATGTGGGCCCCAAAGAAGTGGGGAGTGTGTGCTCCAGTGAGCAGAGTAAGGTTCTCCTGGGTGCAGGTGGGGAGTGCATCCCCCTCAAGAGCACTTGCCTCCAGAATTTCGGGGGTCCCCCGGAAGGGGGCCTGGTGAGCCGTTCTGCCCAGCTCTCTTGCGAATGCCTGGGGGTCGTCCGGGCAAGGGCACGCCCCAGGTCGTGTGTTCCAGGAAGGGCTGGCCCTGACCACCGCGAGGCGTGCCCTCCCACCACGTGGCTGGAACCAGGGCCGGCGTGGGGCTCCGTGGCTCACAGCTGTCCGCCCTGTTGCCCTGTTGCCAACCCGGGGGCGGTGAGGCGCGAGGCCGGGGCGGCCTGGGGCCGGGAGCCCGTGGCGGTCAGAGAGGCGCTCTGGGAAACGTGTGCACGCCTGGGCTGGTGTCCCGGGCTCAGCTGTCCCCAGGGGCCCGCGTGGGCCCAGGGAGAGAGCAGAGCGTGAGTGCCGCAGACGGCCCTGTGACGAGGGACGGGGAGCAGACCGGCGTTTCCCATGGGCGGAGGGAGGCACGGCTGCTCTCTCCAGGGTGCAGTCTGTGACCCCACACCTCTGGCATGCAGTGGGTCCTGGATGCGTGGTGGGCGCCACGCCAGGGGACAAGACCTGGGACGTGGCGCTCTCAAGACCAGGCACTCCCATCTGGCAGGCGCTCTTGGAGGCCTGAGGTCAAGGGTGAGGGACAGAGACGTCAGGGCTGACCAGTGGAACCCGTGTGTCCCATGTCACCTGCTCTGAGACTCCTCGCACGCAGGCAACTGTTAGGGGTTGAACTGTGTCCTTCAGAGCAGGTGCGTCGCCGCCCTCAGCCCCAGCACCTCGGATGCACCTGCATCTGGAGATGGGGCTTTCAGAGAGGGGATGGGGGGAAACGAGGTCACCGGGGGGCCCCAGTCCGTCCGGGCACTGAGGAGGTGGACACACGGAGCGGGGGCCAAGCTTCCAGACGCGCTTTGGCCTCCAGCAGCTGCAAGAGGCTGGAACAGAGTCTCCCTCCGGGCTCAGCAGGAGCCGGCCTCGGGCTGCAGCTCTAGAACCGGAGAGCAGAGATGTGCTGCCGAACGAGGACCCGTCTGCGCGGCTGTCCCGGGGCCCTGGGGAAGTCCTGCCCCGTCCGCCCCGCGCACAGCCAGCCTGGGGCGTGCGGGCGGGGCCGTTGCCAGCGGGCTCGGGGTCTTGGGAGCGGCTGTGTTCCCGGCACTCACAAGGCGCCTTCTTGTGACAGAATGTGACCTCTTGGAGCCTCTGGTGCCCCTGGCCTTTTGTGACCCCAGTTGGCAATTCCCATTACGAATTTTGCTCCTGGCAAGACCTGGGTCAAAGCCAAGTGTTGGAGCCCAAGCCCCCATGGTGAAAGGGGGAAAGTGACTCATTTATAAATCCCCAAGCAGTGTGTAATTGTGCTTTTGAGATGGTGCAAGATGAAGGTTGTGGCCTTAACATGTACCCTCTCGGCGTGGGATGGCATCTGCCGGGCCCCGTTGGTCACAGCCAGGGCTCCTGCTCCCCGGAGGGTTTGCTGGGCGCCAGCCGTGCATGGCCAGCCAGGACGGGTGGACGGGGTTGGGGAGAAGCCGTAATCAAGTGCATGGTCGAGGCCACTGACCCGCAACCGCCTCCCCAGAGTTCCTGGGTCCTGAGGTCCCTCCTGGATAGTGCGTCCTCCCAGGGAGGGCTCAGCAGGATGGAGGAGCAGTGAGGACCCTGTGTCCCGCTTGGAGGGACAAGCTGGGATGAGCTCCCAGCCGTAGAGCCGGCATGCGCGGACACCTGCGTGCCTGGCCCGCGTCTGCCCAGCTCTGGCAGCCCCCACGCGCCCTCAAGCCCTCCCTCTCCTGGGACGCTGTTGTCCCTGGGGGGAGGGGGCAGCAGAAGCTTCACACCGTTGAGTGTCTGTGGCCCTCAGAGCCTGGCCTGCCCACACATCTCCCTCGGGTTTCTCTCCCGGGGGGGGAGTTAGATTTTTAATGAGTTCAATTAATTAAGTTCAAATTGAATTAGCACCTTATCTTCAGGGGAGCAGTGATGAAGGGGAGGCCAGGTGGGGGGCGTCAGGCTGAATGTTGGGGTGCTGTGGTCAGTGGGTGGCGGATCTGACTTGGGAATGGTCGACCACTGATGCCAGGGCCTTGACTTGGGAAAGGTCATGCTTCTGTCCCAAGCCAGTGAGGGTGGACATGACGGGTTTCCCGTCCCAGCATGTGCTAGAGCTTGCTTGTGCGCTGGCCATCTGGTTTTTTAAAAAGATTTTTATTACTTTTGGGGCGCCTGGGTGGCTCAGTCGGTTAAGTGTCTGCCTTCGGCTCGGGTCATGGTCCCAGGGTCCTGGGATCGAGTCCTGCGTCGGGCTCCCTGCTCTGCGGGGGGTCTGCTTCACCCTCTCCCTCTGTCCCCGCTCTCTCTCAAATGAATAAATAAAATCTTTAAAAAAAGATTATTATTATTATTATTTTTTTAAATATTTATTTATTTGACAGAGAGAGACACAGTGAGAGAGGGAACACAAGCAGGGGGAGTGGGAGAGGGAGAAGCAGGCTTCCCTGCTGAGTAGGGAGCCTGATGTGGGGCTCGATCCCAGGACCCTGGGATCATGACCTGAGCCGAAGGCAGACGCTTAACTGACTGAGCCACCCAGGCGCCCAAGATTATTATTATTTTTAAGTCAGCTCTACCCCCAACGTGGGGCTCAGGCTCACAACCCCGAGACCCAGAGTCGTGCGTTCCACTGACTGAACCAGCCAGGCACTCCCATCCATCTGCTTTTACTCAAACACTTTTGACACCAAATATGTAGGTTGTTTCCGCAAACAACCTGGTCTCTAGCTCTCAGACACCAGTGGGGTTTCCTACAATTCAGTTCAATGATGCTCGGACACCCAGAGTTACCCCAGAGGACTGCCCCTTCAGACGCCAGGGTCCCCCCGACCCCCCACTTCAGTTTGCTAGAACAGAACTCTGAAAAACACTTCACTTACCATCCCCTGTTTAACGGGTACAATGGACAGCCCGAGAGGGAGGCGGGCAGGCTGAGGTCTGGGAGGGGCCCCGAGCAGCTGGGGTGCACCACCCTCCCAGCACACGGGTGCGTTCAGCAACTCAGAAGCCCCGGACGCTGTCAGTCAGCGGCTTTCCTGGAGGCCCCACTGCATGGGCCTGACGATGGTGTCGCTGGCCATGGCGCTGGACTCAGTCTCCTCTCCCGCCCACAGTGGGGCTGGGGCTGAACGCTCGCCCCTAACCATGCCCGGTCCGGCCCAGCCCCAGCCTGAAGCTCTAGGCACACCCCACTCACCTCATTAGCCCACAAAGCGTGCTCTGGTCACCCCTAAACCCAAGGGTTCTGGGAGCTGTGTGCCAGGAGCCAGGGACAAAGGCCCAATATTTGTTTTTATCACATCACAACTGGGAATTACAGTGACGCTGGCCACCCCCCCCACCCCATGGGAGCATGTCACACACGTGAACATCATCTGTCACACGTGTCTGTCCTGGGCGACCTCAGGGACCAGGAAGCCCAGCCCTGAGCAGGGGCCCCGCCAGGCTGGGGCGGCTGGGCAGGGGGTCGCTGGGGCGGACGGCAACCCTGGGCAGGAGGCCTCTGCGTCCCCCGTGGGGCTGGGTGGCCAGGCCATCCTCTGTGTATTTGGAAAGAGTGGGAAATTGTTACCTTGTGGGTGGCTGTCCGGGGCCGCTGGGACCACGTGCCCCTGACGTGGTGGCTTCAACCCAGCCCGGTTTGGGGTCCTGCCTCACGTGAGGGGCCACAGTGCAGGTGCGGCGGGCTGGTCCCTCCTGGGGCCCCGGGGAGGACGGCTTCCTTGCCTTTCCAGCTCCTCGCGGCCTCGCACCCAGGTTTGAGGCCAGCGGTGCCTCCCGTGGGATCTTCTCCGCCCTCTGCTTCCATCCTCACGTCTTCTCCCTCGGACTCTGAGCCTCCCGCCTCCCCTTTATGATGTCGGGCCCTGGTCCGCTCCGGCAGCCCTGACGGGGCGCCGCCCACGGGCCACGACCACAGCTCAGGGCGCTGCTAGTCCAGGATCCCGGTGACCACAGAGTCCGTGTCTGGCGAGGCCGCTCCCCGGCTCACAGACGTGACTTTTCGCTGCGTCCTCACGCGGCGGGAGGGGTGCGGGAGCCCCCGGGGTCCCTCTCCTGCGGCTCCGCCCTGCGACCTCCTCCCCTCCCAAGGGCGTCCCAACACCTTCACCTCGGGTGGCGTTAGGTTTCAACATGTGACTCGGGGGGGACACACACCCAGCCTACGGAGGAGGGTCTGTAGGCTACAGCCCAGGCCCGTCCAGGAAATCCAGGACGACCTCCATCCCGAGCCCTTGACCCAGTGCCGCCCCCCGTCCCCCTTGCTGTTCGGGCAGCACATCCACAGGCTCGGGGGCCTAGGACGTGGGTGCCTGGGGGGCTCGTTCAGCCCACGTCACTGTTCCACGGGTGCGGACTCCAGGGGACACAGCATGCCTGTCGGTTGAGGGTTAAACCAGCCCGTATGTGGCCGGACCCTCGGGGTGCGTCTCGGAGCACGGGGGGAGGGGCAGCAGGTAAAGGCACCCCACAGGCCACCACCTCCTCCCTGGAGGGCTGGGTGAGGGTCCTCGGCCGTGGGTGCCGAGGGCTCGCTGAGCGGTAGCTGTGAGCGGGTGGCCGCGAGGCCTCGCTCAGCGATCCAGAGAGGGACCGGCCCAGGCTGTGTGTCTGATCATGGGGAGGATCGTTCCGCCCTGGACTGCGTGCTGCGCCTCTGGGGCCCTCTTCGTGACAAGCCCGGGGTCAGCAGGCGGGCCGCGCCGCTGTGATGGGGCTTCAGGGCTATTTCTCTCCCCGCGTCCCGCCTCACTGTGTCCGCTCAGGCAGCCCTCCCGGGCTTCTGCTTTATCTTGACCTATTCTCAGATTTTTTTTTTAAAGAAAAGAGAAGAGGTTGGCCCATTTTGCACTGGCAAAAATACTTTTTTTCTTTTATAACAAAATCTTCCCTCTGGGATACGGGATGGGAACGTGCGGACAGACGCGGAGGACCCAGCCGCGGAGGGACAGTGTGCCAGGCTGTGATGAGCGTGAGGGCCGGAGCCGGCCATCGGGGTCCAACACACCTCACGTTTCCATGAGCCCTCCTGCCTGTTGGTTGATGTTCTAGGAAGACCGAAATACACCGGATTTTAATGGAATCAAAACTGAAAATAGAAACTTGTCATTTTAAAATTTCCATCAAGAAGAGACAGCTGCCAAGTTAATAAAAAGGTTAAATTGGCCTTTTCTTCAGATCATGCCTGCAGGAACTCCACGTAATGTGACTGCTGCCTCCACCTGCCTGCCGGTTCTGGCAACCGTGTGGGTGCTGCCGGGGCCGGGCCGCCGGTGGCCTGTGCCCGTGTCCCCCAGAGCTGAAACCCCACCAGCAGCGGGCACTGGGAGAACCCGCGTAAACGAGCAAAAGCAAGGAGAACCTGGGGCTTGCAGAAACCTTAGGGGAAAAATTGGCATAAAAATAGGACAAAGCCGGCGGAGGCCCTGAGGACGGTCATCTTGTTTCTGTGGGGGTTGGGAGGGTGCCCGGGCTGCCTGGAGGGGGAGCAGAACCCAGGAGCAGATGGACAGCATCTGGTGGGGTCGGGGAGCCAGCCCGAGGCCGCCTGTTGCTGGGGAGAATTTGCTTCCCTGTGTCCTTGGTGGACTTTTGAGGGACCAAGGCAGTGACTCGCCTGCTCACACTCTGAGCGGGTGGGCCAAGGGGAGGATGGGGTGCCACCCCCCGACTTGGGAGCTGGAACCCCACCTTGGATCTCTCTCGGTCCCGCCTTCAGGGCCCCGGAGCTGGGGAGACAGTAGGGAGCAACTCCTAACATCGTCTTCGAGTCTGGAAGGCTCCCTGACAAATCACTCCTTCTGCAGATACAACCAGTCACATATTTACAATTAAGTCAGGTTTTGGGCAATCAGGCAGAGTTTGTCTGGAATTCTGGGTTAAAGACGATGCCTCCCAAGCTGAAACTTTCAGGAGCGCCCAGAAGCCTGTGCCAGTGGATCCTTCGTATAATGGAATTATCCAAAAACAAAACCAAACCATTGAGTGGAGAGGCCCCCATCCTTCTTGAGTGTCGTGTAATGACGCTGGCCCAACAGTCCTAACTGCCCCGGGTGGAGCCTTTCCTCTCTTTCCGCGTGGTCCCCTCCGACACCCTCAGCTCCCTGGGCCGCGGTCCGGACCCCAGTCACCCCCATGCTGTACCCTCCTCTGCTCTGCCCCACTTGCACCCACATGCTCTGTCTCACCCAGTGAAGCCCTGTGTGCTCACCGGTAACACGCACCTGCACCATCAGCCTGCTGTCCCTGAGGAGAAGCCCCTCGGCGCTGCCTGGCTGGCGTGCCGTCTGCAGCCCCTCCCCGCTCCCACCCACCCACACACCTGTGCCGGGCCTCCTCCTGGCCCCTCAAACCCACAGCACCTCCATCCCGCCCTCGAGCAGGTGACCGGCCCCCCTCCAGTGCCCTGGCCATGCCCTTTCTCCTGCCCGGGGTGGAAGGACGTCATCGGACTCCCCTGTCCTGCACCAGTCCCGGCGTGTCCGCACCCACAGGCCGTGGCTTCTCCCGCACGCCAGCCCGGGGCCACCACTCCGTATCTCTGCGACCGTTGACAGCAGAGTTCCGTTCGCTTTGCCTCTGCCGCTCCATAAGTCGTCTTGTCCAGGGCCCTAGATGGCGGCTCCCTCTCCTGGGGCCCGTACCCCGACCTCCAGGCCCACACACAGGACCCAGGCTGCCCGCTGCCCGAGGCGATGGCCCGCTGGGGGCTCCTTCTCCCCGTAGGGCCCCTTCTCTCATGGCTGGCGGTGCCCTCCCTGTGGCGGCATCTCCTACCTGGGCCACCCTGGGAGCTGACGTTTCCACGTGGGGTCCAACAGGCATCCCGAATTCAATGTATCCAGACCTACCCCAGGCCCTGCTCCTTCCGCCACGAGCCATGTCCTGGCCTTGCCATCTTGGGGCAGGATAAGTTGGCCTCAGAATTCTTAGGACAAAGTCCCTTGAGCGGAGATGGAATGACACAAACCACTGAAACCAGCTGAAGAAGAAACAGACAATCTAAGTAGACCCCGAACAAGTGAAGAGGGAGAATTCTTTTTTTTTTTTTTTTTAAGATTTTATTATTTTCTTTTTTGGGGGGGAGGGTCAGAGGGAGAGAGAATCCCAGGAAGGCTCCAGGCCCAGCACACAGCCCCACACGAGACTCAATCTCACGACCCCGAGATCATGACCTGAGCAGAAATCAAGAGTCAGATGCTTCACCGACTGAGCCACCCAGGCGCCCCCCCAAAGTTTTATTTTTAAGTCATCTCTACGCCAAGCGTGGGGCTTGAACTCACAACCCGGAGATCAAGGGTTGCACGCTCCATGGGCTGAGCCCGCCAGGTGGCCCAGGAGGGAGAACTCTTAGATAGCCGCAACAGAGAGGGGCCTGGGCTCGGGCCTGGATGCTCAGCCCCACCCAACGCCCACAGAGGGATGGACACCACTTCTGCACACACTTTCCACAAAATACAAGAGGAGGGAACACTTCCAACTCCTTTTATGAGGCCAGTGTTACCGTGATCCCAAACCAGACAAAGACACCACAACGCCGGGCCGGTATCTCATCAACACGGACACGAAACCCCGGACGTCGCAGTGGTTAACCACACCTGGGAGTGCACATGCGGGATTGTCCGTGGAAGTGCCGCCCGCAAGAGGGCCGGGTCAGACGCCCCCTCGTGTCCCGCTGGGTGGCCGTGGTGGGGCGTCCATTTGCAGACAGAAGTGCCTTTGTGGGGGCTGTGGGATCTGGTGCAGCCCAAGACCGAGGAGCCTGGCGAAGGCAGGCTCGTACCCACGCCCCTGACCTGCCCGGAGAGGTCCTGGCTACAGACCCTGGGACAGCTCCGTCTGGCACTGGTCCAGCTGGCAGCACCTTCTGCCAAGGGCCCTGGCGGGAGGTGCGCCCAGCCAAGCCTCGGTAACGGGACACAGACCTCACCCCAGCCATGGGTCCTGAAGTGGCCCGTGACCGGCCCCAGCCCCTCCTGGCCACAGTCCGCCAGCAGTCCGTCAGCACGGGGACACACAGCAGGACACACTCCCATCTGCGCCCCAGAGATTCCGAGCAGGCCCGACCCTCAGCTCCAGCCCCTCTGACCCTGGTCGGGAACAGTCCAGGCCGCCCAGGAGCCCGCGGGGACACATGGATCTGTGCCTCCAAAGCCAGGCCTGCAGGCCTCGGTTGTGCCCGCGCACCCTGAAGCAGCCGGGACTCAGTCAGCCATGGTCTGGGGCCCCACCGGTGGCCTGGCCAGAGGATGGCATCTCCCCGTCCCGGGGATCTCGTTGGAGTGACACCTGTCTGCGCACCTGGTACCATAAGCAGAAAGTTAGGGTCCCCCGGAGAAAGACAGGCAGACATAGCTTTCTTGACATGTCATTTTAGCCCCCAGGCATTTAATGAAAAGGACAAACAGCCACCATCAGGCCAGTGACATGTCATTTTAGCCCCCAGGCATTTAATGAAAAGGACAAATAGCCACCATCAGGCCAGGAAACAGCCTAATCATATTCAAAACGGAAGACTGGCCTGATGCACACTTGAGCTGTCTTGGCGGGATCTGAACCCCTCTGAGCACTCGGATCCCCTGCCGGGCTGGGGACTCTGACCTGGACTCATTTGCCTTAAGAGGACTTTTGCCCCAATTCCATGCCTTATTCCCCACTGCGCGAGGCTCTTCATGAATATGCATGCACCTTTGCTTACAAGTTCCCCAATTTTGTTGTCTGGGGAGATACTGCTCAGGGAAAGATCCTTTACTTGTTGCAAGTAAACCCTTCCTTTCCCTGTTGTTTGGCTTGGTTGTGTGTTTTGGCTTGAAGCCCACCGAGAGGTGAACTTGGTTTTGGGCAACAGTCGCTATCTGAGGGCCCAACGGCAGACCCAGCGGCAGCCCTACCAAACAAGGTCCTGGCTGAAGGCAGGTGTGTCCCCCAGGGACCAGACAGGACCCACGCCTTGGCGATAAGCCTGCCGTTCACGGATCCCGCAGCAGCCCCAGCCTCTAAGTCGGCTCCTCCCCGAAAGGCCGCAACACCAGGGGTGATCCCACCATCCTGAGCAAGGACGGAGGAAGGTGTTTCCCGGCCCAAACCAGTCTTTACACCCTGGAAGAGGTGTGTGCTCCCCCCCCACACCGAAGTCCTTCAGAGACGGAGGAGGGATAAAGACATCTCAGACAAACCAAAGCCAAGGGAGTTCATCACCACTGAACCTGCCTTACAGGATATGATAAAGGGAGCACTTCAAGTCGAGAAGAAAGGATGCTAAGTGACAACATAAAAACAAATAAAAGTATAAACCTCCCTGGTAAGGGTAAATATATAGTCAAATCAGAACACCCCTAACACCGTAAGGGGCGTGTAAATCACTACTGTCTCCAGTTTAAGACTTAAAAGACGAAGCAGTACTATTAAAACTAACAACAGCTACGATAATTTGTAAGTGGACGCACAATGTGGAAAGATGTCAAGTGTGATGGTGGTGGCATGAGGGGGAGAAGTAACGGTGTAAAGCGTTTGCACGTGACTGAAGCTAAGTTGTCACCTTAAAATAGACTGTTATGGGGCGCACGGCTGGCTCAGTCGGTAGAGCATAAGACTCTTGATCTTGGGGTCATGAGTTCAAGCCCCAGGTTGGGAGTAGAGCTTACTTAAAAAAAATAAGACTCTTATACCTACAGAAAAGAGAAAGGACTTAGAGAACACCACTGGAAGAAATAAGCCACAAAAGAAGACAGCAGGAGAGGAATAAAAGAACAAAATAATACAAAACAATGAACAAAATGGCAATTCTGAGTTCTTCCATTTAATAGTTCTTTTAAACGTAAATGGGTTAAGTTTCCCAATCAGAAGACATATCCTGGCTGAATGGGTTAAAAACAGGATCCAACAATATACTGCCTATCAGTGATTCACTTCAGTTCTAAGGACACACATAGGCTGAAAGGATGTGAACAGACATGCCCTCTGCACACAGACGGCCAATATGACAGCAGGAGCGACCATGCTTGTATCAGACGAGAGAGACTGTCAGTCAAAATTGGTCACGAGACACAAAGAAGGTCACTGTATAGTGATAAAGGGGTCAGTTCATCAAGAACACATAACAATTGTAAATACATAGCACCCAACATGGGAGCACCTAAATATTTGAAAACAATGTTAACAGAAGTGAAGGGGAAAATAGACATACAGTCGTAGGAGGGGACTTTAAGACCCCACCTTCAGCACTGGATGGAGTGCCCAGAGAGAGAGTTGGTAAGGAAACAGCGCATTTGGACAACACTGTGGACCACACGGACCTGACAGGCATACACAGAACACTCCACCCAGCAGCAGCAGAACACAGTTCTTCTCAAGTGCACACGGAGCGCTCTCCAGGACACATCATAGGCTAGGCCGCAAAGCAAGTCTTAACAAATTGAAGGAGATTGAAATCCTATCACACATCTTTTCTGACCACCATGATATGAAACTAGAAATCAGTAACAGGAGGACAGGGGCGCCTGGGGCGGTGCAGTTGGTTGAGCGTCCGACTCTTGGTTTCGGCTAGGGTTGTGATCTCACGAGAGATCTCGTGTCAGGCTCCATGCTCAGTGCAGAGTCTGCTTGAGATTCTCTCTCCCTCTTCCCCCTACCACTGAAAAAGATGTCTTAAAATGAAAAACAGGAGGACAACCAGAAAATTTACAAATATGTTGAAATTAAAACACACTCATCTGAACAACTAATGGGTCAAAGAAGAAATCAGGGGCGCCTGGATGGCTCAGTTGTTAAGCATCTGCCTCCAGCTCAGGTCATGATCCCAGGGTCCTGGGATCGAGTCCCACATTGGGCTTCCTGCTCAGCTGGGAGTCTGCTTCTCCCTGTCCCACTTCCCCTACTTGTGTTCCCTCTCTAGCTGTCTCTCTTTCTCTCTCTCTGTCAAATAAATAAATAAAATAAAATCTTTAAAAAGAAAAAAGAAATCAGGAAGTATCTTGAGACAAACAAAACACAACATACCAAAATTTATGGGATGGGGCAAGAGCAGTTCTAAGAGGGAAGTTTATAGAGATAAATGCCTACATTAAGAAAAAAAGAGAGATCTCAAACCCCCTAAATTTATACCTCGGGGAAATACAAGAACAAATTAATCCCAACATTAGCAGAAGGAAGGAAATAACATAGATGATTAGAGCAGAAATAAATGAAGTAGGGACTAGAAAAACAATAGGAAAAAAAATCAAGGAAGCTAGGAGCTGGTATTTTGAAAAAAACAAAATTGACAAACCCTTTGCTAGACTAACCAAGAAAAAAAGGACTCAAATCAACAAAAGTATAATGAAAGAGGAGAGACATTATAAGAGATAGCACAGAAATACAAAGGATCATAAGAGACTACTATGGACAATTATGTGCCAAACTGGATAACTTAGAGGAAATGGATATATTCCTGGAGATGTATAGCCTACCAAACCTGAATCACGAATAGAAAATCTGAATATACCAATATTGACTAAGGAGATTGAATAAGTCATCAAAAATCTCCCAACAAAGAAAAGCTCAGGACCAGATGGTTTTACTGGTGAATTCTACCAAACATTTTAAGAATTAACACCCATCTTTCTCAAACTCTTCCAAAAAGATTGAAGAGGGGAAGCACTCCCAAACAAATAATCCAATTTAAAAATTGGCAAAGGATCTGAACATTTTATCCAAAGAAGACATTCAAGTGACCAATAAGTACATGAAAAGGTGCTCGACAGCTCTCATCATCAGGGCCCTGCAAACCCAAACCACAGTGAGATATCATCTCACACCTGTGAAAATGGCTACAATCAAAAACCCAAGAGATAACGAGTGTTGGCGAGGATGTGGAGAAGGGGGGCCTCATGCACTGATGGTGGGAAAGCAAACTGGGGCAGCCACTGTGGGAAATGGTACAGAGGTTCTTCAAAAAACAAAACAAAAGCAATTAAAAACAACTACCATATGACCTAGCAATTCCACTTCTGGGTATGTATCTGGAGGACATAAAATCACTGTCTCAAAGAGACATCTGCACCCCCATGTTCATTACAGCATTTACAGCATTATTTACATAGCCAAGACATGGAAACAACCTGAGTGTCCATCAGTGGATTCAACGTCAAGGAAACGTGAGGGTCTATTTATACACACATATGTATCTCGCTTATATGAGTGAAATGAATACAGCCGTAAAAAAGGAAGTCTTGTCATCTGTGACAACAGGAATGAACCTCCAGGGCACTATGCTATGTGAAATAAACCTCACGGAAAAAGACAGGTACTGTATGATCTCACATACATGTGGGGTCCCAAAACCAAACTCATAGAAACAGGGAGTAGTAGATCCGTGGTTGGCCGGGCTGGGAGGTGGGGGAAAGGGGAAGATTTTTGTCAAAGGTACAGACTTACGGTTTTAAGGTGAATAAGTTCTGGGGATATAATGTATAGCATGCTGGCGATTCAGGACTGTGTTGTATCCTTGAAGGTTGCTGGGAGAGTGAATGTTTTTTGGTTTTTCTGAAGATTTTATTTATTTATTTGACAGAGAGAGCGTGCGAGAGCGTGCGAGAGAGCACAAGCAGGGGGAGCGGCAGGCAGAGGGAGAAGCAGGCTTCCCGCGGAGCAGGGAGCCCGATGCGGGGCTCGATCCCAGGACCCTGGGACCATGACCTGAGCCGAAGGCAGACGTTCCACTGACTGAGCCACCCAGGCGTCTCTAGAAGAGTGAATGTTAAATGTTCTCACCACACACACACCCACGCCCACACACATACACGGTAATCAGGTGAGGTGACGGACGTGGTAATCATCTCACAATATAGGCCTACCTACATACCACAGAGGTACCGAATCATCACGTGTGCACCTTACAGGGTGTTGTAGGTCAACCACATCTCAGTAAAGCTAAAAAAAAAAAAAAAAATCCACCAAAACCCCCCAAAATGATTTGCCACGCTTGAAAAACAATTATATGCTATGACCAGGTGGGATTTATCTCAGGAATGCAAGGCTGGTTCAATATCTGAAAATCAATCAATACCACATTAATCGAATGAGTAAAAAGACCTTACACCATATCTCAATAATCACAAAAAGGCATTGGACAAAACCTGACACCCTTTCATGACAAAACACTCCAGCAAAATAGTAACAGAGAGGAGCTTCCTCAACCTGGTAAGCACGGAAAACCCCCATTTGACATAGTACTTGGCAGTGGGGGACCGGATGCTTTTCTCCTAAGAGCAGAAACGAGACAAGGACATCTACTCCGCTATCTCTACTCAGCGGAGTACTGGAGGCTCTGGCCAGGGACATCAGGTAAGGGGAAGACATAAACTGACACCCAGACTGAAAGGTAAGAGGTACGAGTATTTGTGTTCAGTTGTCACCATTTTATGTATAGAAAATCCGAAGGGATCAACTGAAACATGGTTGGAACTAATAACGCGACCATCAGGGTAGCAGGATACAAGATCAGTACTGAAACCCTGGTGACCCCTGCTCCTTCTCCCCACTCCACATCCTGTGGAGGGCATGGTCTCCCCCTGCTGCCTTCCCTGCCCTGCCCACCACCTGTGCCCTGACCTCCGCAGGGTTAGTCACCCCCCACCCCGCTGTGCTCCAAGTCCCCCTATGGCTCCCCATCTCCAAAAGAGGTCAGACTCTACTGTGCTGACCTGCCACCCTCCCCGCGCCCCAAAACCCCTTTCCTAGCGGTGTCTCTCCTCCTGGGCTCTGGACTCAGTGGCCTCCCTGTCGCTCACGGCCCAGCACTGCCCTGTCCGGGCTTCTGTGCCTGCTGTGCCCCTGACCAGACAGCGCTCCCCCGGACGCCCCAGCCTGCCCTCCCTCCCTGCAGGCTCCCGTGCCCCCGCGCGCTCGGCCTTGGCTGCCCCTGCCGCTGCCGGCCACTCGGGGAACCTAGGCCGGGGCTCTCCGCTGGGTGCTTGTGCAGTGACTGCGGGCTCCTCGTTGTGGCGCAGGGTGCCGGCCTTCCCCACCGGTCCCTGGTCTCCGCGGGCCCGGGGTCTCTGGGCCGGGGGGTGGGTCCGCGGGGGACTACCGCGCACACACGCGGTCTCCCGAGGGCGGCAGGGGCGCGGGCCCGGCGCCCACGTGGGGCGTCCCCGGCGGGCTCGGTGTCCCCGGGATCGGGGCCCCGCGGTGGTGGGCGGGGCGGCCTTGGCTGCAGCGGCGCTCTCTGGGAGGGGGAGCCTCCGGGGCTGCCCTGGGCGGGGGATGTCGCCCTCCCGAGGTGGCCGTCGGCCCGTCGGGCGGCGCCTGGGGCCGGCTGGGGCCGGGGCGGAGGAGGCGCGGCCCAGACAATGGACTACTGCGGGACCCGCCGGAGCCTGCGTGCCCGCCCGCGCCCGCCCGCGCCCGCCCCCGCCCGCGCCTGCTCCGCGCCTGCTCCGCGCGACCCCGCGCCCGGAGCCCGCGGAGAGGGGCGGGGCCTCGGGCTGGCCCACTGCGCGTGCGGTGTGGGGCGGGGCGAGCGCGGGCCGGGGGGCGGGTCCCCGGGCTGGCCCACTGCGCGTGCGGTGAGGGGTGGGGCGAGAGCAGGCCAGGGGGCGGGGCGGCGGGCGGCACGCAGCGCGCGTGCGCAGGGTGTCGGCGTCGCGCGCGCTCCCGCCGGTTGGCCGCCTCCTCAGCGGCCGCCGCCGCCGCCGCCACCGCCGCCCCCGC
>NW_022589724.1:31851589-31879363 GCF_004348235.1 Phoca vitulina | reverse complement strand
CGCACGCGCCCCCCGCCCCGGCCCACGGCCCAGCCCGCGCCCTCCCCTCGCCGCCTCCCCGGCCTCCGGGCCTCCGGGCCTCCCGGCCTCCGGTGCCCCGGCCTCGCGGCGCGGCCCCGCAGCATGCAGCAGCAGCACCGGCGGCGGCGGCGGCGGCGGCTGTGAGGTGAGGCCGGGGCGGGGGCGGCCTCCCGGGGGCGGCAGTGCTCGCGGGCCCGGCCCCCTCGCGGGTCCCGGCGCGGCGAGGGGCGCGGCGCCTTTGTTGCGGCGGAGGCCGGGCGCCGCCCGCGCTGCAGCGGCCTTTTTGTGTGCAGATGGTGGACGCGGGCGGCTGCCCGGCCGGGGAGGGCTGGAGGAGGATGGAGGCCGCGCCCGACGGCGCCGTGGACATCGTGCCCCTGGACCGCTACGACTCGGCCCGCGCCAAGATCGCGGCCAACCTGCAGTGGATCTGCGCCAAGGCCTACGGCATCGGTGGGTCGGGTCGGGGCCGGGGTCCGGGGTTCGGGACCGCCTTTGTGCGCGGGTGGCCTCCGGAGCCGGCTGGTCGCGGGCGGGGGTCCTCCGGCAGGTGCCGCGGGGAGGAGCGCGTCGGTCGCCGCGGGTCGGCCGCTGCCCGGCGGTGGGTGCGGGGCTGGCCGTCCTGTGCGGCTTGAGTGCGGGGCAGACGCTGGACGCCCGGCGCTCGGCGTGCGCGCAGAACCTCACACGCGGGATTCCCCACCGAGAGATTGGGCTTTGAACGGGTTGTGCCTAACGCGCATCCTTCCCTTCGGTTAACGCCCGTTTCGGAGAACTGGGTAACCTTGTTACTGAATCCAGTTTGTTAGGCCCTAATATGCTTGGTGGATTAAGGCGCTCCTGTCTCCAGCTCGCGGAATTTTACGGACGAAGTGATTCTCGTCGTGGCTTTATTAACATCTGGTGCTTTTGTTTTGGGGACGCACCGAAGAGCAATACTGTGTGACCTGCCTTTTCATTTGAAGCCTGTTTTAAAACGGCCTTGACTCCGGTGCAGACATCCCTGTGCGTAGAGCGGCGCCCAGGCGGAGAGGGGCCGTGGGGACGAGCGCGGCGGACCCGCTGAGTGCTTCCCGAGCGTGGCCGTGTGGCAGGACCACAGCAGCTCGGTGGCCTGTGCCGTGGGGGAGGCTCAGGCGTGAGGACGAGCCCGCCCTGCGGTCACAGCCTCCGCGCGTCGCCTTGTTTTAGGTTGGCTGAATCGCGCGCCGGGAGCGTGTTTTCCTTGATTCTGCAGCGTTCAGTTTCGCAGTTTTCGTTTACGGCTGCCCCGAGCGTTGCGGTTTCCGTGGAGTATGGTGGGGGCACCGCCGCGCGTGCATGTGTGGGATTTAGGGGAGGCACGGAGCTGAGAAACACTGCAGAAGCTTCAGAGTGAGATGTGACAAGGACTACGCGGAGCGGCCCTTCGGCACGTAGCAGTCGGGCGAAGGGAGAGCCCGACGGCGGGGTGGGCCCGCGGGCCGCGCCTCCGCCGGCCTCCCCACTCGCCGCGGGCCGCCGGCGGCCTTTTCTTCGCGGCCCACCGCGTCCGCGTGCCTTGTGACCCGCACCACTCGGTCTCACGTGTGCTCGCGCCTGTCCTGACGGTGTCTTCTCGGGAGTTTCGTGCGTGTGACGCTCTTAGGTTCTTCTCGCTTCGGCCAGACTTCCTGCTTTTCCACGCTGTGTAGTAGTTCACTGGAGGCCCGTTCGCCGTGCAGGGGCGCGGGCGGGGCTCCAGTCTCCGCTGGGAAGCTCGGCGTGTCCCTGGGCAGGGCCCTGGGGCATGTGTGCGGGCTTTCCCTCCTGTAGGTATTTTTAAGATTTTATGTATGGAAATGACTGCGGTTCTGGTAACGAAGGCTGGAAAGGCACAGATACCTTTTAAAAGCCCTCTGGTTGCTTGCTTTCTAGTTTCTTTAGCAAAGCAAATGCATGTTTATCTTGTTGCTTTTAGCTTTGGCGGTCAGCGTGGGATTTGTCAGCTATCTGGAAATGAAGGTGCGTCTCCAGGGTTGGTCTAGTTTTATTTCCAGTACCAGATCTCTCTTTGATACTTGTCGACTCATCAGGTAATTAATTCAAAGACTCATATTAACATAGGCCTTACAGTTTTGAAATTATTAAAGGTGGGTTTTTATAGAGCACGATGTGCTCGGGAGCTGAAGGAGAGTAGATGCTGTCCGAGCGTCTAAGGCTGGAGTGCACGTTGCCCGTCAGTCACTCGGTCACTCTCCTGTTGTAAAAAAGGAGTGACCTTAAGTGCCATTTGTTTACAGAGCAGAGTGCTCTAAAGCGGTTACTGCATTCCTGGTTTTGATTTTAGCCCATGACCTTAGAAACTTAAAGGTTTCTAGGCCTTGGTTTCAGGGGATAATGGGAGGGTGTAATTTTTGTTATCTTCCAAGGACAACGTTGAAACAACAACAAGGGAAAGTACTGGAAGGCACTCAGCTGTTTGCAGACTTGTTGCTATGTGGCCGAGTGGTGGTGACTTTCCCGTCTAAGGAGCCCTGGAAACCAGGCAGACACTGACCACACCTCAGCCCTCCATGGCCTGGGGCTGAGCTGCCTGAGCCAGGCAGGCCCGGAGGGGCCACCAGGGCAGCTCACTGGGGTGGAGAGAGCCCACGGGGCCAGTAGAGCCCATCTTTGGAGGGGGATTGACACTTTTGTCCTCACTTTTGCCTTGGAGTGATCAGACAACTGATTGAGAAAGCATGTTGTGGGATGGGAAATCCTCATGGTTGGGACGGGTCTCTGCGGTGGGGCTGGTGGAGCTGCTGCCGTGTCTCGTTATATAGGCCACAGGGTAGCCTGGACTCTTGTCTGCTTAACGGATACGAGGAGCAGCATCTCTTTGTTGTCACCTCTAGGGGTCACCACCTTGCTTTGTCACAGTGACCTTTGGTGAAACTGTGTGCTTGGAACCCCTCTCCAGGCCCCAGAACTGGGAACAGAGCCGGCTGCCCCTTTTTCCCTGGGCTGGCGGGAGAATAGGGCCTGTGTGAGTCTTAGTGCGGAGATCCTCATTTGCAAGCAGATGGTCGTTTTTTTTTACCTGGTGATTCACTCAGATTCCTGGTTTATGAGTTCAGATTGTATTTTTTTATTTTTAAAGGTTTTTTTTAAAGACTTTATTTATTTGACAGAGAGAGAGAGAGACAGGGCGAGCACAAGCAAGGGGAACTGCAGAGGGAGAGGGAGAAGCAGGCTCCCCACTGAGCAGGGAGCCTGACACAGGGCTCGATCCCTGGACCCTGAGATTATGACCCGAGCTGAAGGCAGTTGCTTCACCGACTGAGCCACCAGGGTGCCCCTGGATTGTGTTTTTTAATAATTTGTTCTTGGCAAGGAGGAGGTGACAGGGCAGCCTGGAGACACCTGCTGGGTTTCCTGGGTACTGAAGGAGCCGCTGCTTGGCGTGTGGCACCACCCTCCCTCAGCTTTGGTGCCCCGAGGACTGCCTGGGGTCTGTGAGGTCAGGGGCCGTGGTGTCCCGGTGGATGCCCTGGTGCAGGGCTCAGCTGTTCGTCAAATGGATGCCAGAGTTGGAAACCCTCTTGAAGCAGCTGAAGTACGTAGAGATACGATCTGTAGTCTGTCCTCGTGGCCATAACGTGGATGAGTTTGTATTTCTAGAGCTATACCAGTTTGCACACATTCTCTTTCCTGTCTTGATGCCATCAACTAAACGTTAACCAGAGAACGGACGTCCATCTTTAAGTTCAAACCGTCCCGATCCTTTAAATTGGAGCAACCCTCAGAATGCTCGGCCTCTCTTACGCTGCAGCATGTTAAACTTGTGCACGTATTCCAAAAATCCCATGATATTTTTTCTTTGTATTACCTTCATCCTCCTAGCTCGTAGGCTGCTCCTGCTGTGGATTTGCTTTGTGGCCGGGTTACCGTATCTGTACAGTGTTCTTTTTAATTTCCTAGTTGAACTGTTGAACAGCTCAGATTGCTTTCATCTGATCTGAATGTGGCCAGGATGGAGCTGGCGATAACCATGTAGCTGTCCCGTGCGTCATTGTAGTGTGGCCACGTAGCGCAGGGCGTAAGTTATGGGATGAGGTCTTCCGTTGGCTTGAAGTCCACGTGAACTGCTGAGTGTGTGAAGGGAAATGAATGAATGCAGCATGGCGTCAGTACCACAGCTGTCCGGGGGCCGACTGGGGCGCTGCCGCGTGGGGGAATGGGCTGCGGGGAGCAGTGGGGAGGCTTCGTGGGGCCAGAGGCTCTGAAGGATGGGGTAAGGTGTGGGAAGCCCTTCCAGGAGTTAGAGGGGAGGGTGTCTGGCTGGGTTGTGTGCAGGGGAAGAAGTGCTTGACACGGAGTCAGGTAACCTCATGACAGGATTTGTGGACTGGAATAGTAGTGATTAGTTTAGGAAACAGTCTGGACCAGATGGTCTGTGGTGTTCCAAGCTGGCTAAGGATTTCTTTCGAGATGTGTGGCTGGGAAGGTTTTTGTGTAGGGGGAGTGGTGTGATGAGACATAGAGCCTGGCAAGATTCTTCTAGCAGGTTGAAGTGGGCAGGGGCTGTAGTCAGGTGGAATATCTGGGATCATGTCTCAGGCCATTGTGGCTGCCATGACAACGTTCCATAGGCTGGATGACATCTGTCTCCCCCAGCTCTGGAGGCTGCAAGTCCAGGATCCTGGTGCTGGCAGAGTCAGTGTCCTGTGAGGCTGCTTCCTGGCGTGGGGTTGGCTGTCTCCTCGATGGGGCAGGAGGGGCGGGGAGCTCTCTGGAGCCTCCTTATAAGGGCACTAATCCCACTCGTGAGGGCTCCACCCTGCTGGCCTTCTCACCTCCTCACCTCCTCACACCTTCACCTGGGCCTGGGTTTCAGTGTCTGAGTTTGGGAGGGTGCACGCTGAGTCCATGGCAGAGCTGGTGTCATTTTGTCCGATGTGCCGAGGCCTAGCCTAGTTTGTCTGCAGGGGGGATGACAGAGCGGATGAGCCGACAGGTGTTAGGAAAGCAGAGCCCCCCCCCCGCCCCCCTCTCCCCCCAGACGGGCTTGACTGATGTCGGGGGCGGGAGGTGGGCCTGCACAGGGCTCTCTTGACAGGAATATTCAGTCCTTAGTCCACGGAGCTTTTCTGCTTTCACGGCAGAACCGCACCTATGAGGTTCTCTTTCTGACTCCTCCGTCTGGCCCGGCCCTTTTTATTGTGCGTGCGAACCAGTTCACTTCCGTGCCCCTCGGTGACTCCTCCCCTCACTTCAGCCTCACTCACACAAAGTTAGACTTCCGTCAGCTCAGTGAGCACGTGCTGTGGAGTCTGGGGTCCTTGACGGGCCTCTCGGGGCTCAGGTGGTGCCCACATGGCTGCGCGCTCAGACCCCTGGGCGCCTGGGAAAGGAACAGCTGCTGTGGCAGAACAGGAACGGGAGGGTGAAACTCCCCTGAGGGAATCTAGAATGTTCCATTCAAATAAGTGAGGCTGAGTTTGTGGCTTCGGTGGGTAAGAGCCAGGCGGAGGTGAGGGCACAGACGGGGTGAAGAGGAGGGGAGAGGGCGGGGCGTCTTCCTGCCCGGGGGCCGGCCAGCCCTGCAGCTGGGAGTGGTGGGCACTGGGTGCAGGGAGCTGGCGCCGGTGGGAAGGCCAGTGTACCTTGGGAGAGATGCCTGGGGCCAGGTCTTGGAGTGCCTTGAATGGTTGGTTGGCAAAGTGGGGTTTGGTCATGTGTGAACTCGGGAGCTCTTGAAGGTTTCTGAGGAGAGAAGAGACGTTTGAAACCTGTGCCTTTCAGAGGAGTAATGCCCGTTGTTTGGCAGGTATACAGTGAAGAATTTTTGTTCGGACTTTTGGGAAAATCAGCTTGTTGAGGGACACTTTACATACTTAAGTACAACAGAGTGCGCACATTCCAAGAGCGTAGTTTGAGGAGTCTAAGCACGGTCAAGGTAAGCCCTTTCCACTGACCGTCTCCAGGGGCCTGTGTGAGCCCCTCCAGCGGGTCCCAGCCCAGAGCCTCACTCATGTGCTCCAGTGGCTGTGGATGAGCTTGGTTTTTCTAGAGCCTTCTGTACCTCTAATCACACCTCAGCTACTCCCTGTGTGGCTTCCTACACGTAGGCTGATATTTTGGAGACTCACCCACGTGTGCAGACCTTTTTGCTGCATGGGGTGAGCAGTGGCCCCTGTTGTCTGGCTGCCCACAGTGTGCTTGCTCACTCACTCGTGTGTGGCCGCTGGGACTTCTGTCTCCCATGAATAGCACCGCTGTGAGCACTCAAGGACACGGCTGTGTGTGGGTATCTGTCTCTGTCGTCCTGGGGGACACCTGGCCATGGAGTTGCTGGGTCACATGGGTGTGTTTAACTGCCTGGCTGGTTTCCAAGGTCGGCGTATCTCCTTTCTGTTTCCACCAGCAAGCGTGAGAATTCCAGTTGACCTGCATCCTTGCCAGCACATGGCATTGCCAGTCTTTTTAATTTTAGCCATTCAAGTGTACATGTTGTGCTGTGTCCCTGTGGTTTGGGTATGCATTTCCCTGATGACTCAACGATGATGAGCATTTTTTTTATGTGCTTATTGGCCATTTGAATCTTTTTTGTTGTTGTTGTTAAGTGTTTTTGCGTCTTTGGCTAATGTTTTAAACTAAACTATATAAATTGTATTTACCCAAAAACTAAACTTTTATTTTGAGATAATTGTATGTTAACATGGCATTTGTAAGAAATTACACAGAGATGTCTTGAGCACCCTTTCCCCAGTCTCCCCTGTGGTAACTTCTTGCAAAACCGTAATTTGGAATCACAGCCAGGATATTGACGTTGTATAATGTAGATCTAGAACATTCCGTTCTCACAAAGACCTCTTAACGTTCTGTTGCCTTCTGTAGCCACACCTACCTCCCTTCTGCTTGCCTTGGGGTTCGTTTGCTCTTTTTCTAGTTTCGTGGGGTAGGTACTTAGATTATTAAGCCTTTTTTTCTTTTCTAGCCTAAGTGCTTGGTGCTATGAATTTTCCACTTGGTACTGCCTTTGCTGCATCCCACATGCGTTTGGTACGTTGTATTTTCATTTTCATTCAGTTCTGTGAACTTTATTTCCTTTGATGCTTCTCTTTGACCCATGGATTATTTTATTTGTAAGTGTAATTTCCACGTGTTGAGATTTTCCTGTTTTGTGTTTTAGTTATGATTTCTAGTGTGATTCTGTTGTGAGGTGATACTCTGTAGGATTTCTATTCTTTTAAACTTGTTAGAGTTTGTTTTATTGCCCAGGATAAGGTCTTTTTGGTGAATGTTCCATGGGCACTGGAGGACATGTGTTTTCTGCTGTTGGGTGGAGCGTTCCACACATATCAGCTAGGTTCTTTTGGTTGGTTGTATTGTGCAGATCACGCTCCTGGTTAATTTTTTTTTTTTTTTTTTTAAGATTTTATTTATTTATTCATGAGAGACAGAGAGAGAGAGAGGCAGAGGGAGAAGCAGACTCCCAAGGAGCAGGGAGCCCTATGCGGGACTCGATCCCAGGACGCTGGGATCATGACCTAAGCCGAAGGCAGACCCTTAACCATCTGAGCCACCCAGGCACCCTCTCCTGGTTAATTTTTGTGTAGCAATTCTGTCAGTTGCTGATAGGGGTATTGAAGCCCTTAACTATACTTGCATACTTGTCTGTTTCTCTTTTCAGCTCTCTCCATTTTTTTTTTTCCCCTCATGTTCTGAGGCTCTGTAGTTTGGTGCATTCACATTCAGGATTGTAAGGACCTCCTAATGGGTAGACTGTCTTACCGTTATGTAATATATCTCTGTCTTTAGTAATTTATTTTTTATCAGATACTCATATAGCTATCCCTGCATTTGTTTGTTTGATAACTGTTTTCCTGGTATAGTCTCTTTTATCCCTTTATTTTCAGCCTTCTTAAGTCATTGAGTTTGAGGTGAGTTTCTTGTAAACAGCATATAGGTGTATTGTTTTTTTTTTTTAATTCACTCTGTCAATCTTTGTCTTTTTTTTGGTGTACTTAGGGTATTTACATTTAATGTAGTTGTTGATAGTTAAGGCTTAAGTCTGACATTTTATTGTGTTTTATGTTTCTTGTTCCTGTTTTCATTTTCTGCCTTCCTGTGCATTACTGGACTACTTTTGAAGATTCCATCTTGATTTATTTATATTGTTTTTGGGTGTGTGTGTAGTTTTCTTAGTAGTTGCTCTGGGTATCACAGTGTATATGACTTACATCAGCTGACTGGTATTGTTTTGCCATTTTGAGTGAAGTGTCGAAAACCTTTTTCCACTTTGGTCCCTTTGTTCTCTCCACCTTTAAATGCCATTGTTGTGAGTATCTGAAGGTGTTGGGGTTTAGTTTGTCACCAGATGTAATTTAGAAAACTCATAAAGAGGATAGTCTATTGTTATTTACCCAAATTAGTGTACCTTTCTGTTATTCTTCCTCCCTAATGCTCCAGGATTCCCTCTTTTATCATTTTTTTTCTATTTGGAGAACTTCCTTTAGACATTCATTTAAGGTTTGCTGGAAATTACATTTTTTAATATTTAAAAAAATTTTTTTTGAAGATTTTATTTATTGACTTGAGAGAGAGAGTGAGAGAGAGAGCACAAGAGCAGGGTGAGGGGCAGAGGGAGAAACAGACTCCCCGCTGAGCAGGGAGCCCGAAGTGGGGCTTGATCCTACGACCCTGGGATATGACCTGAGCTGAAGGCAGACACTTCACCACCTGAGACACCCAGGTGCCCCGGAAATTACTATTTTTTTAAGTTTTCCCCTGCCTAGGGGTGCCTGGCTGGCTCAGTCATTTGGGCACCCAACTCTTGGTTTTGGCTCAGGTCATGAGCTCAGGGTCATGGGATTGAGCCTCCATGTCAGGCTCCGTGCTCAGGGTGGAGTCTGCTTGAGATTCTTTCCCTTTCTCTCTGCCCCTTCTCCTGGGCAGAATAAATAAGTGAATAAATAAATAAATATAGTTAGTTTTCCAATTAGAATGTCTTTATTTCTCCTTCATCCCTTCATCAGATGTGGAATCTGGTTGACAGCTCTTTTCCACCAGCACATGAGAAAGGTGTGCTGCTTACATCCAGTCTGCGTGGCTCTGGGAGAGACCTGCTGTCCATTGAGCTTGAGGCCCCTGTTTGGAGTGCAGTGTTTCTCTTCAGCTGCTTCCATATATTTTCTTTGTCTTTAATTTTCAGAAGTTAGTGATGATGTGTCTTGGTGTGGATTTCTTTGGGTTTGTGTTATTTGGGGTTCACTCGGTTTCTTGAAACCTGTGGATTTGTATTTTTTGCCATATTTGGGAGGTTTTCAGCCATTATTTCCTCCAGTACTCTTTCAGCACCACTCACTGTCCCCTCTTTTCGGGGACTCCAGTGACACGAATGTTGGCTCTCATGTTCCTCTCCTGCGGGTCCCCGAGGCTCATTTTTCTTCGGGGTGCTTGCTGTCTGTCCAGGTTGGGGAAGTGTGTTTCTCGGTCCACAAGCTCACCGCTTCTACCTTCTGTCATGTGCACTGTTGAGTCCAGCCACCCGGTGCACTTTGTTGCTGCAGTTTGCAGTTTGTATTTGGTTCTTTTATAATTTCTTTTTCTTTGCTGAAATTCTCTATTTTTCTTGTTTCAAGACGATTTGTAATTGCTTGTGGACTCACTCTTACGAGAGTTGCTTTAAAGTCCTTGTAAGAGAATTCCAATATTCCACTGGCATTGGTGTTGGTGTCAGTCGGTGGTCTTTCCTCATTAAGTCATGATTTCCCTGGTTCTGGGTGTGACGAGTGATTTTCGGTCGTTTTCTGGTCACTCTGCCTGTTGTGTGGGGAGCCTCTGGGTCTCGTTTACAGTTGGTGCTGCACGCGGGCCCAGGCCTACCTTTGTGCAGCGTGAGCCAAAGACAGCCTAACATTCGGAGCCCGACTGGTGCTGGGATATGTGCCTGGTGCGTCTGCGGCCGCAGGGGCCTCCGCTGGCCCTCCTGGCGCTGCTTTTAGGAAGCAGAAGAGCTTCCTGGCACTGGACTGCCTGGAGCCTCTGGAGGACAGAGAGCATTTCCCAGGCCGGGTGCTAGTCGTGGTGGGGTCCCCCTGTGCAAACTGTTGGGGGGATGGTGTGTGTCTCAGGCCGGTGGGGAAGGAGAGTACTTCCGGGCTGGGGGCTTTGTGGAGGTAGGTGTTCCAGACTGCTCATTAGTGGGGCTTTCTTTCTGTCCCCCCTGGTTCTCCCAGGCTGGCCTGATGTAGCAGGTAGGCCTCCTGCTCAGTGAGGGGCGGGAACGAGCCCACTTGGCTTGCCTTCTCTTGCTAGCTGAGGGTCCAGAAAGCCAGGTCTTGGTAACCTTCTGTTGGGTTGGAGGTTGTGAGGTTCCCTGTGGCTGTGCTGTTCCTCCAGTCCGGGGGTCCCAAAACAGTTTGCCTTCCTCAGGCAGCTTTCAGATTCTCCTTTGGTTGTCTTTTTTTTTTTTTTTTTTTTTTTACGATTTTATTTATTTGAAAGAGAGAGACACAGCAAGAGAGGGAACACAAGCAGGGGGAGTGGCAGAGGGAGGAGCAGGCTTTCCGCTGAGCAAGGAGCCCGATGTGGGGCTCGATCCCAGGACCCTGGGATCATGACCTGAGCCAAAGGCAGACGCTTAACGACTGAGCCACCCAGGCGCCCCTCCTTTGGTTGTCTTTTGACTTACTTCCAAGGTTTACGGTTGCACTTAGAGGAGAGGAGGAGGGAAGGACAAGTCCGTGCCACCTTGTCCTTGACCACAGGTCCTTCATGGCTGCTCTAAGTTTTTGCTTTGTTTTTCAGTTTCATCCGGAGTACCAGGATGTTCTTTGGTGTGTACATCTCCTTTTTTATCTTGCTGGGTTTCATGACTTTACAAGTATGCGAAAATTCTTGTCTATTTGTTGAAATACAGTTTCTGTCCCATGTTTTCTCTCCTTCCTTTGTGGGCCTCCAGTCACACTCCTTTGACACCTGCAGAGTCTGTCATTTACCTTCTCTACTGCATGTTCTTGGTGGCTGGTCTGCTGTTCACCAGTCCAGTCTATGAAATAAAATTTAGTTACTGTATTTTTCTGTTCTAGAGCTTCTGCTTCGTCATTTTTCTGATCTGCCAAGTTTTTTTTCTTTTCTTTTTTTGTAATTTCCAAATCGTGTTTCTGCCAAATTACTTCGTCTTTTTTTTAATATGTATTTTTTTATTTTTAAAGATTTTATATATTTATTTGAGAGAGACTGTGTGTGTGAGAGAAGGAGAGAGAGCAGAAGCAGGGGAAGTGGTAGGCTCCCCACTGAGCAGGGAGCCCAACGTGGGGGCTCGATCCCAGGACCCCGAGATCATGACCTGAGCTGAAGACAGACCGAGCCACCCAGGCGCCCCTTCCTCTTGTCTTTTTTCCTTTCATTGTTATAAGAATGGTCAGGGGAGGTCTATAGCTGATCACTCCAGCCGTGGGTCCCGAGAGCCTGTTACTTCATCTTTGTTTCTTTGCAGTTTGATTAGGAAGCGTCTGGCCACTGTTTTCTTCCAGTCAGTTCTGTTTGGTTTTGCTGGGCTTCCTAAGCCTGCAAATCTGTGTCTTTAAGTAAATCGGGGAGATTTTGGCCATGACTTATTCAGATGCTTTTGGGCACCAATCTCTTCTCTGCGGGAGCACAGGCGTTAGACTTCTGATGTCCCACTGCTCTCTGAGGCTCTTCCTTTTCTTCAGTCTGTGTCTTCAGTGATGATTTCATGCACATTTCTTAGCTTCGCTGACCCACTTCCCCGTCCTCTTCATTCTCCTCCCTGTTCAGTGAATGTTTTGTCGATACACCGTATTGTTCAGTTCTCAAATTTTGGTTCTTTTTTTCTTTAGTTTTATTTCTCTGCTGAGAACTTTTATCGTCTCATTTATTTTAAGAGTCCTGACCTTGACCTCATGGAGTCTGGTTATAATCCATGCTTTAAAGTCTGATAGTTCTGAGATCTGGGTCATCACAGGGTTGGCATCTGTTGATTGACTTTTCCCCCAGAGAATTCGTCACATTTCCCTGTTATTTATTTATTTTAAAGATTTTATTTATTTGACAGAGAGAGAGAGTGAGAGCAGGAACATAGGCAGGGGAGTGGGAGAGGGAGAAGCAGGCTTCCCGCTGAGCAGGGAGCCCGATATGGGACTTGATCCCAGGACCGTGGGATCATGACCTGAGCCGAAGGCAGACGCTTAATGACTGAGCCACCCAGGCATCCTAAAAGAAAGTTTTTTTTTTTTTTTCAGATTTTATTATTTTTTATTTGAGAGAGAGAGAGAAGGAGAGAGAGCACGAGCTGGGGCAGTGGCAGAATCCCTATTGAGCACAGAGCCTGACATGGGACTCGATCCCAGGACCCCAGGATCAAGACCTGAGCCAAAGGCAGACACTTAACCGGCTGAGCCACTTATTTTTATTTTTTAAAAAAGATTTACTTATGGGCGCCTGGGTGGCTCAGTCGTTAAGCGTCTGCCTTCGGCTCAGGTCATGATCCCAGGGTCCTGGGATCGAGTCCCACATCGGGCTCCCTGCTCGGCGGGAGGCCTGCTTCTCCCTCTCCCACTCCCCCTGCTTGTGTTCCTGCTCTCGCTACCTCTCTCTCTGTCAAATAAATAAATAAAATCTTTAAAAAAAAAAAAAAAAAAAAAAAAAGATTTACTTATGTAATTTAGAGAGCGAGCGAGAGCGCGAGTGAGAGTGTGCGAGGGGGTGAGGGGCAAAGGGAGAAGGAGAGAGAATCCCAAGCAGACTTCCCGCTGAGCATGGAGCCCAACTCCGGGTTTGATCCTACGACCCTGAGATCATGACCTGAGCTGAAACCGAGTCACATGCTCAATCGACTGAGCCACCCAGGCGCCCCTTTCCTATTTTTTACATGTTGACTAATTATGGATTGTGTCTTGGACATTTTGAGTATTACATTGTGGGGCCGTTTTCTGGATCCTGCTAAAGTCTTCCGGATACTGTTGATATGTTTTGGTGCTTTGTTTTGTAGCTGGGTGGTAATAATCACCTTTAGGTTCAGGCCACGGGTCTATTTTGCTGTTTGTGTGCGGTGGTTTCAAGGTCAGTTTGGTTCTTTGGGTCTGTCCCACATGCATGTAGCTCAGGGTTGTGTGGGTTCATCCATGGAATTTGGGGTCCCCTTCCCGGCTGTCTCCTTTCTTGGATTCTCCCTACACTTTCTGGCTCCAAGAAGCCCCTCTCCTCTGGCTAGAAAGTCAGGGCTGCCCGTGCTGTCACCGTGCACCTCTGCGCGCCTGGGGCGGTGTGGTGAGCGAAGAGAGGACAGAAACAGCAGGTGCCCTCCTGGCTTCAGACCCCAGAGGCCCCTCCCCTCTCAGCGGGTCCCACTGCGTGCACTGTGTGCACTGTCGCCCTCCGGTCACCAGGGCAGGCTGGAAGAGAGGGAGGGGATAAAGCCCGGGATCCCTCCCACTCTCCAGCGTGCGGGGCCCTTTCCCTGGTCCCCTGGCTGGAAGGACCCGGTTTCCGTGAGAATTTTGGCTGTGTGCCTGCCCCATGGTGCTGCATCGGGCCGCCCTCGGGTCCAAGGCGGGAGAGGAGGTGGATACAGAGCTGGGGACCCCGTAAGTGTTGCTTCTTCAGGCTTTGCTTCTGCTCCCGCAGTTGCCTGCTGTTGTTGGCGTTGAGAATCCTCATGGGGCTGCTTTCGGTTTCATGCAGAGTTCGTGGTGGTCAGTGGGGAGGGGCTGTCCTGAGCCTCCTTCGGCCTGGCAGTACCGCAGGCCTGGGAGCCTGCTTCTCTTGCTTACTGTCTCTGCTGGCTTTGTGCAGGATGTCCTGTCGTTTTGTTCATTTGCTTATTTTCCTTTGTGCTGAACGGGTGAGGTGTCTAGAAGACGGTAGGGATCATCAGAAGTCTGAGGTGGTGCCTTCCTCCGGGAGGAACTTGCATTTGCGGACACTGGCCCCCGTCCCTGATCCCCTCCCTCCAGTGCGTGGCTCTGGGTGCCTTCAGGGGCTGCTGTGCTTCCAGTTCAAGCCTGTTCTTAGGGTGCAGCCTTTGGGGTTCCCAGTCGAGAGTGTCTGCGAGGTTACCTGGGTTCCCTGCTCTCCTTGTCCGGCCCTGCAAATCCAAGTTTTGCCCTTAATAACTTGAAAGGTTGCCAGAAATGCGGCTTACCCTTTTTTTTTTTTTTTTAAGATTTTATTTGAGAGAGAGAGAGCACCAGTGAGCTCTCGCACAAGTCGAGGGGAGGGGCAGAGTGAGAGAAGCAGGCTCCCCACTGAGTGTGGAGCCCGATGTGGAGCTCGATCCTTGCGACCCTGAGATCATGACCTGAGCCGAAGGTAGATGCTTCACGGACTGAGCCACCCAGGCGCCCCAGTTTGACCTCTTTATGCCTGCTCTGGATGCGCAGGTCCTCCTGGGACACAGGAAGGAGCATCCCATCTGGTGAGCGTGCTGGAGTGTGGGCTCTCTGGAACATGCCCTGGCGACCTTGCCCTCGTCAGCTGGCCCGACCCTCGAAGGTGTTAATTCTATGTGTACTGTGTGGATTATGCTGTCCACCGGTACCGGACAACTCTCCATGTGGGTGTGTAAAGATCCTGACTCTGCGTTTGGTCACGAATCTTCCCTTGCCAGATACAGGGTACTCAGTTTGCACCTCCTTCACGCTGGTCCTGCTGGTGGGCACCCGCGGTGGAATCCCTGGGGTGTTAGCTGCGTGCTGTCACTTCTCTGGGGAGGGGGACTAGCACTTCCTGGGGAGTCTCTGAGGTGTGAGTGAGGAGGGTCTTGCCAGGACGCTGGCATTAGGATTTGTGCTCAGCCCTTCCCTCCCCTAGGCACCGTCCTTGGTAAGAGAGCTGTTCCCCGAATTGTACTCTGGGCCTCGGAGTGGAGGTGAGGGGGGGAGGAGGGGTGTGCTGAGGGTTGATAGGTCTGTTTCTCACCTTAGTTTGGGTTCCGTAGCATCCCAGTGGTACCCAGCAGTGCTGTGTGCTGGGCCAGTGCCAGTGCTTCTCCACCTCACCGGGGAGGAGCGCTGTGAGGTTTGCAGCCCATTCTTCTCTGCACCAGCGCCCGGCCTCCTCTGCTCTGGTCTTTGGTTTCCCTCCATCCTGGGACTTCTTTTTTCCTGGAGTTTCTCAGAGTTTTGTGTTTTTTTATTCATTTAAAAAGTGTTTGCTTTTCCTTCTTAGAGCATGCTTATAAAAACCGGTTGCGTCCTTGTCAGATGACTCTGATGTTTGGGCCATCATGGAGTTGGGGTCTCTTGATTGCCTTTTTTCCGTTAGTTGTAGATGCCCCCTGTTTTCTTTGCGGAGTAAATCTGGATTGTATCTTGGACATTCCGACTCTTATGTGTGAGACTCTGGATCCTGTTAAAATCTAGAGAATTTTTTTTTAAACAGGTACCAAGCCCAGTTAGGTTGAGACTGAGTCCTGATGACCTGCCTTGTGTGGGCCTTAGCTCAGTGCTGGTTTAGTCCTGAAAGCCTCTGGGCCCCTCTGGCCTGTCCACGGGACACCACGGAGAAACCTGGGCCCCAGCGTAGTTCTCAAGTCATTGCTGTGCTGATCCCTGTTGGTGTCACACGGGCGACTCGGGTCATCCGGGACAATACACACGGATTTTAGGATTCCCTATCCAGCACCCCTTCCTGCTTTCTGGGGGGGGGTGTTCCCAGGGTCTGTCCTCCTGGTCTGGCTAGAAGACAAGTCTGTGCTTCCTGCAACTGAGTCTGCCTCAGCAAAGCAGTGGGAGAAAAGAACCCACAGGGCGCCCTGCTCCCCGCGACTGTTGGGTACGGCTTTGTTATTGGTGCTCGCCTGGGGTAGGGCAGGAAAGTCTGTGGGCTCTGCCCAGCACAGCTGTTTTTCTTTTCTGTCTGGCGTTCCCAGCGTAGGCTGGGGGTGTGGGCAGAAGTCGAAGGCCTCTGGCCAATTTTACCGCCCTTACAGTGATTTGGGAAGCTTGTTTCCACGTGTCCACAATGAGAAGCGTTGTGGGTCTTCTTGGTGGAGCCTGTCACAGCCACGTTTGGAGCCTCTGGAGTGGTGATTCTCGGCCAGTGGCACAGATGCTGACGTCTGGGCCCCCACGTGCGGTGGGGGATGGGCTGGGCCGGGGCTGGGCACCGCGGGGTTGCTGGCGGCCGGGGGGTCTTTGCTGGCCTTAGACGCAGCTGGAGCCTGTTGGGGTCTCGGGCTTCAGTGGGGGTCCCTTGCCCAGCTCTGGGTGCAGGGACGTGGCATCGGTCTGCAGGGTGGAGTGTGGTGTGGCGGACGGCGACGGCATGGCTGCTTCCGTGACGCGTCTCTTTAAGCTCTTAAACCTCCTGATGGTCGCGTGGGTGGCAGCAGCAGCTATAACACTGTGCGAGATGCATGGACTCCAGCTCTGCCCTCCCCCGTGACTTACAGCCTGCCCCAACCTGGGGAATAGGGGGACAGGCCCTCTTAGTGCCTGAGGTTCTGGGAGGCCCAGTAGTAGGAGGCTCTGACCCTCTGACCCCCTGTCCCTTGCGCACCTGCTGTCCATCTCCACTTCCTTCTGCACTTAGTGCCCTCCCTTTGTGGTGCAGGCTGGCCGGAGCCCTCCCATCCCTCACACCGCCTTTGAGTCACAGGCACCCACAGGGTCCTAGTCCTGCGTCACCAGCCAGCCAGTCACAGTGTCCGCGCTGGCACTGCAGGCCCGTGTCACTGGGACCGCTGTCCCGCAGACCGCGCTCTTGTGGCGCCCGGTTCTGCTTGATTGCCAGGCATCGCCCTCCCGCTCAGGAGCCTTCTGCGCAGCGGACACCTGCCTCCTGCCTTCCAGGTGTCCGGTGGGAGCTCCTTCAGCTTGTGGCCACTGCCCTCCCACTCGCCTGCTGCCTCACCCTTCCCGCCTTCTGTCTGTCCTTCCGTCCATCCCTCTGAGCCAGAGACGTGGCCGCCAGGACCGCTGGCGGCGGGCGCTCCCCCTGTGGCTCTCAGAGCTCAGTCCGCTGGCGTTTCGCCCACGGTCAGTGAGACCTGCCCCTGCTGCCGCCCGCTGGCCCCGCTGCCTCCCTCACAGCCCTCCCCTCGGCCCCTTCGCCCGTCACGGGGCCGCTCCCCGCCCTTGCCAAGGCCAGCGCTGCCTCCTGCCGGTACATCCACGGACGCCTTCCGGTCTCCTGCTGTGTGTCCCCCGGATCACCGCTCGGCTGTGTCCTTTCCCCGACCCCCCCTTCTGTCGCACCGCTTCTCCGATCACTTCTGCGCGCACTCTTGGGCGTCTCTTCCCAGGCCGGGGGCGCCCCGCCGCGCGCTCTCCCGGGGGCTGTGGTGATTCTGGGCCGGAGCTTCCAGGCTGCGTCTCCAGCCAGCCCCGTTCTCTCGTGCTCTGGTCTCCATGTTTTTCCGTCTCTGTTGACATCTCTGCGAGGGCCCCACAGGCGCCTCAGAGACATCACGCCTAGAATGGCGCGCCCCCTCCCTGCCTGTCCCCCGCGCTCCTGGTTCCTGTCTTAGCAGGAGCCACCGGCCCGCATCTCGTTGGCGAAGTGGGGAACGTGCCGTGTGTCTCGGTCGCAGCGCGGCCCCGATGCTGCTGCCTCCCGGGTGTCCGTGCCCCCGCCGTCCCTCAGGCCGCGGACTGCAGTGGGGCTCCAGCAGGTAGTGACCCCTGTCCTCCAGCTCCTGCCCCCCCGGGGCCGGCCGCACCCGTTCCTGCGGGCCCTCGGGCACCTGACCGGCCTCGGGCCCTGACGGCCCCACTGGTGTCCCGGGGCCCTCCCGGTGCGCAGCCGGCCGGTGCCTGGGGGGTCGCCTGCTGGGCGAGTGAGGAGGTGGCCCGCGCCGCCTGCAGCTCCCAGCCGCCGTGTCCCACAGTCCTCTCGTCGGGGTCCTTCCCCCGTGTGTCCCTCGTGTGTCCCTGTCCCTGCCCCCTCCTTCCTGCTCCATTGGCCGCTGACAGCCTGGCTGCTCCGTGGCCCGCAGGGCCAGCCCGCAGCCCCTCTGCGCCCCGCAGCACCCCATCCCCTTCTGTGTGGGCGCCTTGTGTGCATGTTGCCTGGTGACGTCTCAGTCGTCTGAAGAGCCTCTGCCCCAGGCGGTGGGTCTCCTCATTCGACTCCCCTCGTTTCTGTGCATTTTTGGCTCAGAGGAGGGGCTCAGTAAATAATGACTAAACAAATGAGTAATTCTGACAAACCAGTTTTTTGGTTTGTAGAGGAAAGGAAGAATAAGTCACTAGTGATAGGTTCAAGGCATTTACAAAGTTGTCTTTTTTTAAATAGTTGACTTTAATAAAACCGATTGGAAATTTCAGAACTGTGCACAAGAAGTGCCGGCAGGAGTTGAGTCCCCTGAAGCAGACAGTTAGCTGGCTCTGCCGGCCAGTGGGCGCGGGGGTGGGTAGGGAGCTGGTGCCCTGGTGGGACGGGCAGGGACACTGGGCAGCAGGGGGCCTTTGTTGAAGTCCAGAGCATTTACCTGGAGTGGATGCGTCATTTTCCCGTAACTCACAGGATCCTGAATCTGCAGGTGAGGTGAGTCAGTTATATGACTCATGTTCATACGTAATTAAAAAGTGGTTTATGAATCAATTTATAGTGATTATTTTCGAAGCTTCCACTAAGTGGGCCACCCGTGGAAAACCTTTCTACCCAGTAGATTGTAAGCGAAGGCAGCTGCAGAGCCATGGTGGCTGCTCTCTCCAGCCTTGCTGGTTCCAGGGTTCCCAGGACTCCCGTCCTTCCTAGGGTCAGCCCCCCACTGTGCCTGTGTCCCATCCCCTCCTCTCAGAGCTGTGACCCCGGGGCACCTTTCTGTGGAGGGGAGCCCATCAGGTACCTAAGTGAGAGGTGACAGGGGCTGGGGCTGGGCGACGGTGGTGTGACAGTGGCTGTCATTTCCTGGATCTATTTCAAAGGGAAAGTCAGCCAGAGTTGCCAGGGTTTGGCAGGAAGAGAACTGGATGACCCTGAAGCTTTTGGTCTGAGCGGCTGACCTTGAGACGAAGCCCAGGAGGGGCAGGTGTGGGAGGTGGAGTTCACTTACAGGCAGATTAGGTGCCGTGGCCAGCAGCCTCCACCTGCCGATCTCAAGGAGGCAGAGGGATGGAGGAGTTCGGGGGCATGGCCGGGGTCAGGATGACTGAGGTCACCTGCCCAGTGAGGTGGGAAGTGCCCCTTCCAGTATTTGGAGAAATGAGGGGCAACTCGCAGAGGGGATGGAGGTGAGGCAGGCATGGAGAGAGGTGGAGGACTGAGGGGCTGTTCCCAAGGTCCCAGTGTTGGCTGGTCCTACTGCTCCTGCCCTGGTCAGCCTTGCATCCATCCCCCCCCCCCCCCCCGCAAATGTCCTCAGACCCTGGACTCCCTGGCTTGGTGTCCTCCCCCGACTTCCATCCTGCTTGGGACCAGGCCTTGAGTCCTCCACATGTGTTCTCCCAGGCTGCTCTCTGCTCCTGTCCCTCCCTTAGTCCCCCACTCACATGTCACCATCACCTACCAAGAAAGCAGAAGTCTTCCCACTGTGTTTTGCACTGGGACTCACTTCTTTTATTATTGGTATGGTCTGTTGTGTTTCAGAACTCTGGAGGATTTCAAGATAGGATAGTCTCTGACAGGGTCCATTCATTCACCAGACTATTGCTGGTTTGTCCCTGAGGCAAGGGTGTGTCCCTCCGGCCCTGGCTCTCTGGGCCTGCCCGGCTGCCTGGTGCTCTACCTGAGCTTTGAACCTCGGTGCTTGAAAACAGGTCAGCGTAAATGTTAGCTACCGTTGTTAGAAGTAAGGACGGGTGTGAAGTGCTAAGGAGACTGGGGGAACACGGAGGAGCCCCAGACCCACAATGAGGTGATTGAGGCTCTGAGAATAGAGCCTGTAGACGAAGAGGGTGAGGGGCCAGGGAAAGAGGTGGAGAGTGCTTTTGGGGGTCACTGGCAAGGTCGCCTCTTCCTCGGGCAGTGCCACAGAGAGCCTGGACTGAGCAGGAGAGGGTGTGTTGGCGGCCCCGGGTCTCAGCACTGCGTGTCATGGGTTTCCTTCGCCAGCCTTCTTGGAGAGACTAGGCTTGTCTGAACTCTTCCACAGGTTGGGATGGTTCCAGAACTCAACCATGGGGGCGGTCTCAGGGCTGGAGAGTTAAAGGTCTACGGGCCTCACCCGAAGAGATCAGCCTCTGTTTAGCTTAGTGTTTCCCAGTCCACTTGAGTACACAGTGTCCCCCACTCTTGGAGAGCAGCAGCTGACATCGTGCAGGGCAAGTGTGAGGGACACCACTGGGGAGGCCATTCCAGCCATTTAGAAAGTGAGTGTCCCCAGCTGTACACAGATGCGCGGTGTAGTCGTGTGGGAGGTGGTGTAGACACTGCGTCAGGCATGTTCACAGTTGGTGTCTGCCGCTTGTGACCTTGAGCACGTGGTGTACTCTCCCTGTGCCTCTGTTTCCCCGTTTGTAACACAGGGACAGAAGTCACAATTTGATGGAATTGTGGTGATGTTTAATTGACACGGCTCATGTGGCATTGATGTTGCCTGGTCCAAAGTCAGGTGAAGGCCTGGGGCCGCTGCTCCGGGTTTGCCAGGGTGCTTGTGGGCCCGGCGTTCTCGTCCAGAGAGACCCTGGTGTTTGGCCCCGCTCCCGTCTCCAGCTGGATGTCGGAAGAAAGGTGCACTTGACTCCCTGTCCGAGTCAAGGCCATCAGTGCGGCCGTGATGCTGGGTGTGCTGCACGCTGTCCCGCAGGGTGACCAGCTGCGGGGCGCTCCTGGGTGCCGCACGCGGCCCCGTGGTGGGACCAGGTGCCCTGCCCCCCTAGCCTGACTGCCTCTCGGTTGCCTTTTGGCTCCATTACCCCCTTTGGGCTCCCACACCTACCTCTCGCCTCCCTGCGTCAGGAAGAGTTGCTCCTTGAGGTTGTGGTGGTGAAGTTGCCAAGGGGTGTGTGTCGCCCACGCCCCCCCCCCCGGGTGGTGTAAGCAGCTTGTTTGCCTCTGCCGGTGCAGAAGGTGTGGGATTATGCAGTAGTGGGGTCTTCTTATGTTATTAGTCACCCATCGTGATCAGTGGCAGCTCTGCCCTCTGTTAGCATTTTGGATGGACGCGTCACGCTCATGTGGTAATCTCTTCCTTGGCTCAGATAACATCCCCGAGGACCTCAGGGACCCCTTTTACATTGATCAGTATGAGCAGGAGCACATCAAACCGCCCGTCATCAAGCTCCTGCTGTCCAGCGAGCTGTACTGCCGTGTTTGCAGCCTCATCCTGAAGGGGGACCAGGTGGCCGCCTTACAGGGACACCAGTCTGTCATCCAGGCCCTGTCCCGGAAAGGGATTTACGTGATGGAGAGCGACGACACCCCTGTGACGGATCCCGACCTCAGCCACGCACCCATAAAGATGGTGAGTTTCCTGCGCGTTTGTGGCCGCAGGGGCTGTCCCTCGCCTACGGGGACTGCTTCTGGTGCCATGGGCCCCTGCACGGCACCCCGGCCTGTCGTGCTGCCGGCTGTCGTTCTGCACCACGTCTGCGCGTGTGCGGCCAGGTCGGCCCGAAGCTTGAGGCACAGATGGCCTGAGCACGAGTGCCCCGCAGGATGGCCAGGGTTTGCGTCTGAGCCGGGAGGCCCTGAGCTGTGCCTGTCTTCTAGTGCGTGTGATTTCAGAGAAAGGGGAAAGAGCCGCTTCCTGTCCACTCTCTTCCTCGTTGGGAGTGCTCTGTGGATGCGAGCTTAAGTTGAGGCATGTTAATGAAAACATTTGGAGGCAAATTTTTTGCAGATGTTGTGCTAAACAGTTGTTGAGCCTATCCTGGTAGATTCTTTCATGCATATCGTGTTTTTTGTCCAGATAAAGAAGGAAATGTACTTTTTTCTCCCCCTCCCCATTTTTCTCTGGAAGCCACCCCACTGCTATGACTTTTCCAGACCACTCTGGGTCAGCGATTTTTGGTGCCTCCCACATTGCTGTTTTGACTGTTCACTGGCATTTTGCATTCTGTGGCTTTTCACTCGTGGGCTTTGTGGATGATGGGTTGTGAGTCAGGAGGATGTTCCTCGGGTTCTGGGAAGAAAGGATGCAAAGGTGTGGTGTAATTTTGGTGTTCAGCGCTCTTGACTGGTACCCAGGGACCGGTTTGTGGTCTTGCAGCCTCGGGCACAACTCTTCCCTTTGTACCTTTTCTCTCAACCGCGAAGTAGAGATGCCACCCTTGGGGCTCTCCAGGTTGCCATGGAGATGAGAAAGGAGACACGGAGCCCTCCACACCACAGGGTGCCGAGTTGGCCGGACCCTGGGGACGGGTAACTTGCAGATAATGACCTTGAAACAATGCAGTTGGGTCAGAGTTTGTGAGCAGGGTCTCTGTGTTGAACCTGGTAGGAGAGGTGGGTTTGGGCCACCCTGATTGTTGCCTCTGTTTCCAGAGTGCCCACATGGCGATGGTGGATGCCCTCATGATGGCCTACACCGTGGAGATGATCAGCATCGAGAAGGTGGTGGCCAGTGTCAAGCGCTTCTCAACATTCAGTGCCTCGAAAGAGCTTCCATACGACCTCGAGGATGCCATGGTGTTCTGGGTGAACAAGGTGAGTGCTGGGAGCCGTGGCCAGAATGGGGACAGGGGGCTGCGGGTCGTCTCCCGAGCAGTGTGAATGGCCTGGGGTGCTCCTTGGGTGGCAGGTGCTCTCCCCCTCCAGAGGAGGGGAGGGACCCTCCTCGTGTGTCATGCTGAGAACCAGCTCCTAGTGGGGGCCGCGGAACCAGCAAATGAAAGTGCTGTGGCCAAGCAGTGTATCTGTCGCACTGCAAACAGGTGTGCCCCTGGACAAGAAAAGGAAGGGTGTGCGCGGGGTGCGATGAGCAGCGCGTGCTCGTGGTTTGAATTCTTACACTCTGTGGAGTTTTATCTCAGCACCTCTGTGCATCAAAGGGGTGCTCGATTTTACAAGGAGTTTTGGTGATGAAGAGAAAAGTGGTGTTGTTCCTAAGTGCTGTTTTCTCCTTTTAAGTTTAGAAGCTTACAGTGTAATCTTTTATACAGTGTATAGAAAGAGTATTTTTAGTGGCATGTGATTATTTATAGGATTACCTCACCAAAACTTTTTGCTTATTAAGCATCTTTATTTGCAAAAAGGTGTGCACTGAGGGACACTTGGCTAATAAAGCAGAGAAAGCAGAAGACGGAGCAGTGCCCTGTGAAGTTGTTCTAGTGTGCCACAAATTTTAAAATGATTTCGTTATACAGTTGGCAGGTGTATTCTTTATAAAGTAAGATTTTAGTAAGAGGCAAGGTAAAAATCAGTGGCCATGGAATTAGTCGAAGAACATGGCAAAGCCAGGCCATGGTGTGTGTGTTGGCTCCCTTGAAAGGGCCTCCTTCATTGTCGTGAGAAGCAAGGCCTTATGTCAAGTGCGTGTTGTGACTTCTAGCTAAGATGCTTGCCCTGTTGTTTACTTGGTTTCCTACCCAGGTGTGGGTCAGGGGAATCAAATAGAGGGGCAGACGACTTTAAATCTCTGCTCAGTAAGGTAGAAGGCTTTTCCAGGCTTCACTAGAACCTCTGGGTCCTGGTTTGGACTTGGAAGCTGGCCATTGTCCAGAAGGTCGCCTCTTGGTGGCGGGCACTATGTCTTACTTGTCTCCTGGCTTTGTGTAATCCTGTGCATGTGGGAAGCACCCACAGGAACTTGGTTAAAAAATGGTGTTCAGGACTGGTGCGAGTTTCCATAGGAAACTGAACCTTGAGTGAGTCTTTCCTTTTTTTTTTTTTTTTTTTTTTAAGAGAGGGAGAAAGGGAGGGAGGGACAGAGGGAGAGGGAGAGAGAGACTCTCAAGCGGGCTCCACGCAGAGTGTGGAGTCCGTCATGGTGCTCAGTCTCACAATCCTGAGATCACGACCTGAGGTGAAATCAAGAGTCGGATGCTTAACCAGCTGAGCCACCCAGGCGCTCCTTGGGTGATATTTCTGTAAATCCCAACATGAGCTTCCTATGGTCAGTTGTTCAAGTGTTTATTTTATTTTATTTTATTATTTTTTTTATCGTTGACATACAGTGCGCATTAGTTCCAGGTGTGCACATAGTGGTCGACAGGTCTGTACGTCATGCCGTGGTTTCCACAGACGCGGCTGCTGCCTGTCACCACACGGCCTCCTTAGGGTATCTTGACCATATTCCCTGTTATATGGTTCATCCCTGCTAAAGTTCAAGTTCTAACTTTTTTTTTCTCTAATAACTTTTATTGAATTTTTTTCCCCTTACAAACGAAATGACATGGTCATGATAGAAAATTTAGAAAACACGATGAGCAAACAAAACAAAATATAAATTCTCTATAACCTTACCACCTGGAAATGGAGTGTTTTGATATAAATTCTCATCATTTTTATTCATTTGGATGTAATAGATAGGCTTAAAAGCGCAATTAGGTGCTTCCAGGTGCTGGGCCCTAAGCTGAGGCTTGCCCTTTGGCAGGATGGGGAGGGGGTCTCCGGGGCCAGCTCTGCTGCCCACCTGCTGTTGTTTCTAGGTGCTGGCTCCGTAGGCGGCCACGAGCATTTACCTCCCACACACAGCTGGTGGGCGGTGGTTGCTGTGTAGCTGAGGTTCATTTAAAGGCTTTAGACTGGTTTTTGCCAAATTTCTGACCATATGATTGTACTGTTTTTCATACTGTTAGTCCATGGAGGTGTCTTACTCCATGACTTCCCATGGATTAGATATTACTAAAAAAAACTTGTCATTTTTAAAGGTGAGATATAGTGTCTTATTTTACTTTTATTTTTCTGTTCACTGGTCAAATCAAAGTTTAAAAAATAGAGTGTGTGTTTGGCTATTTCCTTTTTTTTTTTTTTTTTTTTTTGTAAATTGCTTATTATCTTTGATCATATTTCTTTGGGGGCAGGGTCTCCCCTGCCTGATCAAGTTTCTCGTATACTAAGGGTGTTCTCCATGTACCATATTTTTATACACGATTTTCCAGGTTATTGCTACTTCTGTTTGCCTGTGGACCTTGGCTGATATGTGGAAGGTGATCTTCATGTGGTCCAGCAGCATCACTTTATCTGCTCACATGTGTTTTCTGGTATTAACCGCTGTATTTTAAAGAAGTGCACTCTGTTTCTGGTGCTGCATCTGCCTCTGGTAGGCATTGCCTTCTGATTTACTATTCGCTCATGTGACCTTCCCCTCAGGTCCCTGCGGGCCTGCTGTGGTCACATGGCCTGCTGTGGTTGGATCTGTATTCAGACGTGACATTACTGTGACTAGGAAAGACATTTTCACAGCTCGAGACCCTTTTCTTGTGCCACACTTTGGTTTTCCTGGAGTTAATACTTGCTTCAGTTTTTTGTGACCTTTTTTTGTCCTTGCCCGATAGTTATATTTTATTCAGTGTTTTCCATGTTATGCTATTTCCTTAGCATTTCCATATGAACGTGTTTCTTACACTGATAGGTTTTCTCTCATGTGTGTTCTTTGATGTTGACTGAGCAGTGAGCTCTGGCCAAGGGCTCCCCCCACACTTACTGCTTTCACGTGGCTTCTCTCCAGCGTGGATGTGCAGGTGTCAGATAAGGGGTGTGCTCACTCAGCAGGTTTCTGGCACTGGCTGCTCGTGAGGCTTCTCTCAGATGTGAGCTCTGATGTAGGGCGAGATGCGCCCCCATGCTCTCTGCACTCAGAGGGTTTTTCCCTGAACTGTGATGAGGTCTGAGCTCCCCAAAGCCTTTCCTGCATGGACTCCAGTGGCTGTGGGTCCTCTGATGCCTGACAGCTTACAGCGGGCCCGAAAGCCTTCCCACCTTCATTTTGCAGGTGGGTTTTCTCCCCACTGAAAACTGCTGCATGTTTAATAAGGTTCAGGCTCTTCAGAGTTCACATAGGAGAGTTTTCTCTCCAGCATCTTCAGTGCCTCATAAGATCTGAGTCTTCCTTGAAGCTGTGGTTGTAGATAGTGTTCCCAAGATTCCTGCTGGGTGAGTGCACTTGAGTACAGACTTCAGCTTTTCTCACTGCCGTGCTGGCCTGTTTTCACTTGGGAAGGTATTTCTGTGGGTTCACTTCCTTTCCGTGTTTGTCTGGGTGCTGTCACCCCTTTCAGCCACTCTGGAGTCACAGGCCTGTCAGGTGACCTCTGTGAGTGTATTTTCTGTGTGGCATCACTTCTAGGGACTCTCCTGCCCAGCCTAGGTGGCTCGGTGGTTGCTACATAGGCTCTTGCCTCCCCGTCAGCTGGCACTTGCCTCCCACCCTTTGGAGAGCCCTTGGCGTCCGTGCCGGGCTAGCCCCCTGGCCTCCCTCTCAGCCGGTGCCTCTGTGCCGGGAGCGTGTCTGGACATGGCAGCATGCTCAGAAAGGCTGCAGCTTTGCCAGCATTTCCCAGCTTCTGAGCAAGCCCCTTCCCTCTCCCTGGATCATCAGGCACTCTGGGGCTGGGGAATTGCCCTCCCTAGGACTGGGACTCACCACTGAGCTGTTCTCCAGATTCCCTGCTCTCTGTGTGTGACTGAGCTGTCCTGTGTCCCCAGAGTTCTGGAGTTTTACAACCATCTTGTTGTGGCTTTTGACATTTTTCTTGATGCCTAGCCAGTTGCTTAGTCTTTGACAAATAAAACCCAGCTTCACTGCTATATGATTTGCATGCAATAAATGGGTCCAGTTCTTTGAGTTTTGACAAGTGGCTATCTGTTTAACATTCACAATCAAGGTAACATTTCCATCACTCTAAAAAAGTTCCTTTGTGTCCCTTTGCAGTTAATCCTCCAGCCTAGATTACTACTGATCTGCTTTCTTCACTGGAAGTTAGTTTTACCTCTTTTAGGTTTTGATAAAAATGGATTATGTGTATGTGCTCATTTTGTGGCTGGGTTCTTCCACAGAATAAAATGATTCTGAAATTGATCCATATTAGTGCATCTGTCAGTGGTTTTCTTTTTATACTCAGGAGAATTCCGTTGTATGAAGAGAGCATGGTTTCCCTATTCCCCTGTTGATGGACGCTATGGTTGTTTCCAGTGTCTGCCTCCTGTGAATAAAGCTGCTAGGGACTCTTGTGTACAAGTCTACACGCAGATGTGTTTTCATTTCTTTGAGTAGCATACGTAGGAGTAGAATTGCCAGGTCAGTGATAAGGACGTATTGTTGAATGTTAGAAGAACCTGCTAACGTATCTTCCATTTGAAGCTGCCACTAATGAGGGAGCCCCAGTTGCTCCGGACCGTCGCCAGCACTTGGCATGGTCGGTCTGTCAGTGGGAACCGTTTGAGTGGATGTGAGAGCTTTCTTACCACGGTTCTCATTTGCATTTCCCTAACGACTGAAGACATTTGTATATATTCTTTGGTTAGGTGCATGTTCAAATATTTTGCCCAATTTTAGGTTTTGTATTTAATTCTGTGTCAGTTTTGGTGACTTGTGACTTTCAAGGAATTTCTCAATTTTACTTAAATGGTTGAATTAAATTATTATCCTTTACATGCGTGTCTGTCTGTAGTGATGTCTCCTCTTGTTTCTTGCTCTGTCACTTTTTTTTCTTTCCTTGGTTTGGTCTGGTTTGTCAATCTTCTTAATCTTCCAAAAACCTACTTTAGATTTTTACTGATTTCTTCTATTTTCTGTTTAACTTCTCTTTTAATTATTTTTTCTATTTATTTTGAACTTAATTTGCTCTCCTTTCTAGTTTAAAGTAGAAAGTGAGTTCTTCATTTCAAGCTGCTGGCCCTCTGAGCAGGAGCCCCCCCCCCCCCCCCCCCCCCCCCCGAGGGGGGTCTCCCCCCTCCCCCCCGCGCGCGTCTCCTCCCTGCGTTCCTCTTACAGTGGGGTTTTTTTTTCAT